>NC_142931.1:30421948-30506948 GCF_046866305.1 Octopus bimaculoides
ATAGTAGAAGACACTTGCCCAAGTTGCCACAGAACCACTCCCGCGCCTATGATGCATATTTCGAACATAAAACCATAAATATAACGAGCAATTTTATGGAAACAAAATACGTGATGTTTTTCATTTAGAATTTTAAGTGGTGTTTCATATCCCTCCGTGATATAATTTTATTTAGACAACACAAATCTAAAACAAATACTCCACAACAATGCATCATTTTTTTGTGAGAAAAAGGAGTCAGACAAAAATGTTAAGTACTCAAAATCTTAGCTTCAAAAACTGTGAATCACAAAGGGGAAAACCGAGTGAGAGTTTTTAAGCAAATCTACATAAGTTCGTTGTAAGTTTGTCCCTTATTATTAAGAGGTGTTACTCCGTATGCAATAATTCCGTTCCTACCACATCCATTGCGATGCTTTATAGAAATCGCTGTTGCATAAACGTAACCAATATAATGACTGTATATAGGTGCTCTTAAATCACGGGAAACACTGTAGTGACGGTCAACAAATATTTCATGTAACAACGAACTCATGTGATAACTCATTATTGAAGTCTAGCTGTTTCAGAACATGTGTCGAATCACTCTATTAAATACTAACTTGGTGATGGTATACAGATATAATTATCACGTTCAAGATCTGATGGAGTAGCGTTCTCCAAACCATAAGACATAAACCTATACGGTACCGTATAACAATTATCTAAACGTTAAATGTTCACACTTGAAAGTCATTAATAACCGTTCATCCATTATTTATACGAATTTCGTAGTCCTGTAGCTAATTACAAAACATCAACTTATAATTAGTTATTTGAAGGCATAACCTGGGGAGTAAAATACGAAATGAAATGATGAAAATATACACTCACTATTTTAATTCTACCGATGTTCTCGAGCATGCTTTAATGAATTTAATACTGTTCAGTTAGTCTTAAGATATTGAAATTTTTTCTGAGTTTTGAATTACATCCACCATAATTATACACACATTTCTTTAAAAGTAACCTTTATTTTACAAATACTTATATATGCTTTAACTGTTCATTATGCTAAAATAAAAGGTAATGGCTGCTCTGCATCAACGGATTTCATGTACATATATTGTAGTTTAGTCGTAGTCTGCTCTCGCTTGTATTTTGATCTTGTTGATGTCATTTGTGATAGCACAAGGATGATCAAGCAAAAAATAAATACTACATTGGCAGGCATTTTGAAAGTAGTTTTTATAGCCTTGGGCAGAAACTAGTGGAGGAAGGTGATCCATTTTTGGATACTATGACTCACAACATTATATATTTACAACCATCATAAAATATCGCCTGATAGCCTGTGATATTATGTTTATAACTAATCAGAAGGGAAGGATAAAACAGCGGTAAAGTAAATGGTCACCTCTTTGGGAATTATCTCGAAAATAAATAAGAAAAAAATAATATTTATCAACGACAGAAGTAGTATTAATATCAAAGTGTAATAATTTATTACCACTTAAAAGTACATGTGTTAGAACACGGAATACTGCGGTAGTAACTGAAACTCCAATATTGGCTTTTGGTGCATATGCACACTTTTGTTCATATCGCTAGCAAGACATAAGTCTCCTGCATCACTAGTGCTGAGATTATCAGATCACGTGATTTCGTCGTTCCCTGACCTTAAAGCTAATTATTAGTAATAGAAGCATTATTAATATTATAGAGCAATATTTATTCCCACTTAAAAGTGGGTGTGGTATTAGAACGCAGGATATTGCGGTAGTTACAATGAGAGAAACTGTCATATTGGTTTTTGCTGCTATCTCTTGTTTGGACTCAAGAGATGGTAGCGATATAAATAGAATCACAGTGTCTTATCAGACACTGGAAGATAGTCAATTTTATTGAATCTGGGGCTTTTGTTGAACCTAGAACTCCAAAATAATGTAAAGTAATGTTAACCTCATAATAACAAAGGCATTAAAAAGTACATTGGCTATTCCGAACTCCTTGTACTGTTAATGCTCTTTGATATGATCAGTGGTAACTTGGAATAACAAGCAACTAGTGTTAGAATATGAATAAGAATAATTCATTGTATAAAATGGAAACATAATGCACTACAGTTAAATACCCTCCTTAATTAATTATATTATCAGCATTGGCGACGTGCAACGCAAACCTAGCCTACCTGGTGAGTTTGGATTATGCGGCTATTATGCAACCATCAGCCTTCATGCAATACCTTACATAGTTTTCTTCTAACTAATTACTTAAGCATTTTCTACGTAAGTTGATAAATATACGTGAGAGAGACAGACAGACAGACAGACAGAGTGTGTGCATGTGTGCGTGTGTGTGTGTGTGCGCGCGCGTACGTGTGTGCATGTGTGCGTTGTGTGTGTGTGTGTGCGTGCATATGTATACAACCAGCAGTTCCGATGTAAAATTCCATGATTGAATGACGAGGGTTGTGAGTTGATTACGTACTTCCGCATATATGAAATTACTTTTTATTAGCGTAATGGTGTCAAGTCAGAATTTATTCATTACTATTGTCACTTCGATATTTACATTTTCTGAGGTTAAACTTCATCAGAGTAAATTCTGATACTTATCAATTGCCCAGATTCACTACTTCGCAGTGGCTGTTATGGCCTTTGATCTTAACTTATTGGAAGTGTTAACAAGTACATATTTTGTCTTAGTGTAAAAGATGGGCTTCAACAAATGTTCTGCTCAATACCACAGATTTTCTTGTCAATTGCTTCACCTTAACCAGTTGAGCATGTCTCTAAGCGGTAGACGACATGTGCATTTCTGAGTTGTGAGAAGGCAACATATCCATGTGTTGAGAGGAATTCTTTGGAGTTTGAATAATTCCCCTCTAGAAATATGGATGTTTCATTCATCATCCTTAAACAATCCTTATTTAGCAGCGTTTTGAGTGGGATGGATTGCGCGATTTGAAGGAAATTCTAACTAGACTCCATCAGCAATGTCATGCGTTGTTTGTCTTAATATGAGATCATCATGTCACGCATAAATGGTCGTAGTTCATGTGCCTAATGTATCTTTACTAGATGGGTAGTAATGATATAACGCACTACATATAACGCACTAACGAATTTACGAGCTCGCGGTGTAATTCGTAGCATTCTATGGGCACAAGGCATAAAAATGGTGGGAGGTGAGGTCCAGTAGAGTACATCACTCCAATGCTCAACTGGTACATATTTCATCTATCCCGAAATGACGAAAGGAATTGTTGACTTTGGCGGTACTTGACTTATCCAGTACTTGATATGTTAGCAGTAATACATTAAAGTTCATCTATGCTAAAATGTTCTGAACTGAAGCTATTTCATTATATATAAGAAATGAAAACATCATTCTTCCATATTAGGTTCTCATATATTCCTAGGTTTCATATATTTGCATACGTTTTCCTAATTTTATCTTACTTAAAATTCAACAAAAATTACTTCAGGGAAAAGGGAGGCTTTTATCACCTGCTTTTTGTTAAAGACTATTATTTAGAGATATTGATGTCTACGTGGAGAGTTTGTTGCCTTAGAAATTTTAAATATTTGATACATTCTTCGTATGATACATTCTAGGATACGTATTTGATACATTCTTCGCTATAGGGGCAAAACAATAGCTTAACGAGATAGATGAATGAAATGCAAGTTCCACATGAATAATAATTTTTTTAATAGAATTATTCATTCAAATATGGAAGTCCACTAAATAGTTATTTCTGTGCGATAAATGTTAATTCTTGGGATATTAGCAAGCTACAAATTTAATACGAAGAATCTTTATTAGAAATCTAACTTTAGACCCCCAAAGTAAAACTGTTCTAATTGAACTCAAGCTTTCTCAGAAAAAATATAAGGTGAAAGCTTAGACGAAACCAGAGTAGACGAAAACGACAAGGACGGGAAATTAGACAACAACACGATACACGGAATATTCGCAGTTGCATTTTCCTCTTCACTGAAAGACACAAAAGTCATAGCAGTTTCACGCCAATTACTTTTGATACTGGTCAATTTTGCTGGTGCCAATGCTTTTTTTAAGCTACTGGGAAAAAGCTATCGAATGTGTTCTAAGACAGAAACAAACAAGACATTATATAAATACAACAAACAACGACTTACGCATATATAACAACACGAAGCCTTTACAGCTATATAGAGTAAATAAAATCATAACATAAACAATTAAATATAAGAAATAATAATTTCTTAAAATATGTCTTAATCCGCATGTACCCAGACTTTGTGGACACACTGTATATATATATATATATATATATATATATATATATATATATATATATATATATATATATATATATATATATATACTCTTTTACTTGTTCCAGTCATTTGACTGTGGCCAAGCTGGACCACCGCCTTTTAGTCGAGCTAATCGACCCCAGGACTTATTCTTTGTAAGCCTAGTACTTATTCTATCGGGCTCTTTTTGCGGAACCGCTAAGTTACGGGGACGTAAACACACCAGCATCGGTTGTCAAGCGATGGTGGGTGGACAAACACAGACACACAAACACACGTATATATATATATATATATATATATATATATATATATATATATATATATATATATATATATATATACATATACACGACGGACTTCTTTCAGTTTCCGTCTACCAAATCCACTCACAAGGCTTTGGTCGGCCCGAGGCTATAGTAGAAGTCACTTGCCAAAGGTGCCACGCAGTGGGACTGAACCCGGAACCATGTGGTTAGTAACCAAGCTACTTACCACACAGCCACTCCTGTATGTGTATATGTATGTATACATATATCTATGTGTATGTGTCTTTGTGACTGGGTTTGTTCCCCACCATTGCTTGTTTATGTCCCTGAAACTTAGCCGTTCGGCAAAAGATTTCGATAGATTAAGTACTAGGCTTAGAGAAAACTGTCCTAGAGTCGAATAGAGTCTTCAGTTAAATGGCTAAAACATAAATAAATGATAGATCCTTGGAATCAGCGTTTTATAAATTCTTTATTCTTAATTCAATGCATCGATATTGAATTGAAATCTTGAAACAAAGCCAGCAATTGCGGTATGGTAGTGGGTGGGGGGTAGTCGATTACATCGACCCCAATGCTCATCTTGTACCTGTTTTTATCGACCCCAACTTAGAACGTAAAGACGGAAGAAATGTTGCTAAGCATTTTGCCGGCACGCCGCCTTAATTCGATGCATCGATGTTAAGAGCTCTACAAGGTAGTGAGCTGGCAGACACGTTAGCATCCGTTGCGAAATGCTTAGCGGTATTTCTTCTGTCTTTACGTTCTGAGTTCAAATTCCGCCGAGGTCGACTTTGCCTTTCGGGTCGATAAATTAAGTACCAGTTGCGTACTGGAGTCGATCTAATCGACTGGCCCCCTCCCCAGATAATTCGGGCCTTGCACCTAAAGTAGGAAAGGATATTGAGAGCTCTGTTGCACTCACATTTGTTCAAGTGGGTCGATTATGTAACTGATTTCGTTTCATTGTTAAGAATTTGGAAACGAAATCAAAAGATATCAAGTCAAGAAAACATTTTGAATTGTTTCAAAAACAAACAAAGCGAAAAACACATAACTATGTTAACATACACTCTCGTTCCGTCGTGCTAAATTCTTTAATTAAGTGTACGATGTCGTAGCATTCGAACACATTTCAGGTCAGGTGAACAATGATGAAGAAATAGAGTTCTGTTAACAGTCGAAGCTGCGAAAAGTGTAACGATTCTAAGTGTTTCATTATCTATGATACTTATCAGGAGAAACATCATGTTTCCCCATTCAGCGTGTGGTGTTGTGTGTGTGTGTGTGGGTCTGTGTGTTTGTGTGAGTGAGTGAGTGTGTGTGTGTGCGTGTGTAATTGAGTATACAGGTGTATTTACGTGTTTTGCAAGATAAACCTATACTATTAACTATGGCAGCGTTCCTATATAGAAATTATAAGCCATATATCATTTATGCCTAAAATATATGCGATATTGGTAGAATATCAAAAATAAAACACATACACATACGCATATATACACATGCATATAAACATATATTATATATATGATATACACACAAACACACACACAAACAAACAAACACACACACACACATGTATATATATATATATATATATATATATATATATGTAACTATCTCTCTCTCTCTCTTTCTCTCTGTCTGTCTGTCTGTGTGTCTCTCTCTCTGTATATATATATATATATATATATATATATATATATATATATATATATATATATATATATGTAACTATCTCTCTCTCTCTCTCTCTCTCTCTCTCTCTTTCTCTCTGTTTGTCTGTATGTCTGTCTCTCTCTGTGTGTATATATATATATATATATATATATATATATATATATATATATATATATATATATATATATATATATATATATATTTATATATACATACATACATATATGCATGTAAGACAAAAATAACACCATTCAATTTGGAATCACTCATAGATTACGATGAAAGAATATACAATTGTCATGATTAACGTACCAGTAACAAAATCCTGAGGTAATATCACCGTGGCACACTGCCAATGCTGTGCCCTCAAATCTAGGAAACATCCATTTGGCAACGTTTCCCTTACATATTTGTTTATCGTATTTTACTGATCGTGACTGGATCGATTCTATACAAACACTGAAGGAGGCGCATACAAATTCCCAGCCGAGCCACGTCAAATACTAAAACTGACAAATTTTTAATATTTACTTGCAATTGTTCTCTTGAAGAAGAGAAAATGCCATGCAATTTAAATGGGTAAACAGCAGCATTGACAGCTGAAAAATAATGCTTGAAGAAAGTGTTACTGGCTTCAAGAAAAGAGAAAAGTTAATCTTGGTCGCTAGTGGTGCTTTATGGTAACATACGTATTGGATGTCTATAATCTTAATAATTATATAATCCATACGTAAAGTTTCTACGTGTTTAAATGCGTAATACTTAGACACAATTCACATTAACCCACGAAACACACACACGTACAAGAATACAAACTGTTATACGGGTTGCTGTGTTCAAGTGTAAAATTTCATATCTTTTGGATATGAACAGTGTAGTTCTAATATAGTGAGGTGACCTTTAAGTGAACTGATTTTACCAAACACAAACAATCATAACTTATTTAAGCTTGTAATTCCCTTTTGATATGGAGCTCACAACTCTCATTCCTCTCTTCTTTAAGTTTATGAAATCATATCCTGGTCAGACGTTAATATTCTTATATATCATGACTTCACGAATGCCTTGTAGTAGAGTTATGTCTCTGGGGGTCGTTTTCGCAATCCAGATTCTTTCTTTACGCATGGCTTGTTTACTTCAGTCTATATTTGTAACAAATTGTCTGTGAGGAAAAAAAAAATGTTTTCATCTCTTCCCTGCAACCATCAAATATTCATCTACTATCATAAATCGAATCATACAGCCAATAACTACAATTTTCACGCTACCTTGTCAATCAGTTTAATCGATTGTTTTCACAATTTCAAAAACGTTGTGAAGTTTTTATTCATCAAAGTTTTAAAAAACTGTGATTAATTAATTCCAGTTTAGAATTCTTTGATGTAGTTTAAATTTATTCCTCTTTTATTTTGCTTCTTCAGTCTTTATTTTAGAAATATTATACTCAGTTTCTTTAGTAAACATATTGTGAACAGACGTTTGCTGAATGAATAGTCCGTCACGCTGTGGTATACCGGTTCATA
Source organism: Octopus bimaculoides (assembly GCF_046866305.1). Taxonomy (NCBI): domain Eukaryota; kingdom Metazoa; phylum Mollusca; class Cephalopoda; order Octopoda; family Octopodidae; genus Octopus; species Octopus bimaculoides. The sequence goes on from NC_142931.1 coordinate 30,429,710, forward strand.
TCAGGAGGTTCCGCTTTGTTCTACAACTCTATGCAACGTTATCATTATTCAATATTCCAGAGGGCTAAGGCAGTGAGCTGGTGGAATCGTTACCGAGCCGGAGAAAATGCTTAGTGGCATTTCTTCAGACATTATATTCTGATTTCAAGTGCTACCAGGGTCAACTTTGCCTTTCATTCTTTCGGGGTCGATAAAGAAAGTATCAGTTGAACACTGATGTAATCGATTATATCTTCTCCGAGGATTGTGTCAAAATTTTAAACCAATATTCCAGATGTCTCTAATTCCCTCACTCTTTTTCTTCTCTCTGGAAAACAGATAAAGAGGTAGATAGATACTGCGTTCTATTTATATTTCGTATTTTCTCTCTCTCTCTCTCTCTCTCACTGTAAGACAGATAGAGAGGTAGATAGATACTGATATAATTGTGCATAATGTTCTATTTATATTTTGTATTTTCTTTTGGGTTTAACAGAAAGAACCTATATCATACTATATGCTGTAACGTAGAATGCATAGACATTCTGGTAAGTGTACATGTTTTTATTCATTAGGAATAATAAAGACAGAGAACAACCTAGGGATCAACGATCATCTTCCAATATAATATTGATTTCACTACCTTGTTATGAAATGTTAGTAATATTTCACGTCGCGTAAGGTATAGGTTTAACGTGTGTGCACATTTTGTTTCTTAAATAAATGTAACCACTAAAAATATTTCGAAATATACAGACGGATACATACCTGCAATTATATATGTGTGGTGCGTATATGTGTTTGCATCAGCATATGTGTATATGTTTGCATACGTGCATGCATGTGTGTATGTAATGTGTGTATGTGTGTGGCGTGTATGTATGCGTCTTCATGTGCGTATATGTGTGCGTTCGTGTACGTGTGTGTGTAATGTGTCATGCATATGTCTGAACATAATCCCTTAGCATCATTTAACGAGATTTTGCTAGCTTATAATGCGATTTGTTTCTGATAAATCTTTTTTAATTCGTGAAGAATTTCATTATATCTAAATTTTGAAAATAATTTTACATAAAATACATATGATCATGACTTGCTCAAGGTGTCTTGTACTAGATTTTCAACGTTTCCAAAATAATTTAATGCTTATACAAAGTCAATAATATTTATGAATTTACTTATTATATTTTAGACGCTGTCTTGCTTTCTTGTCAACAGAAAAGCTTATTTCATAAAGAACGAACAAAGTAAACTACTTTTATATTTCTATCCCTACTTATTGGATAAATTCGATATTTTTAGTCCTGCTCACTATAAGACTACTATATTATTGCCCTTGCTCAGAAAGAAGTTGACATCACGCGTATATGCAGTAAGCAAATCTACAAAGTGAACGTTTGCGATTTCAACCTTGGTGAATTATATATACAAAATATGAACGAATGTATTCTTTACTTCTAGCCGTAGCTATTTCCCATGTGCTACATACACTCCTACAATACCGTTTTCTTTGCGTGCTATAAAGGCAGAAACAAATCTGCCTTCAGTTCAGTCGCGCGTCTGTGTTTCGCTTATTTTCTGTGTGTTTTACTACATAAAGGTCACCAACTGCCTAGCCTGAATAATTACTGACGGCATGTGCCTGATATACATACATACATATATATGTGTATATATATGTATATATGCATGCATACATACATACGTACATATATATATGCACATATATACACAAATGCGTGTGTGTGTATGTGTGTGTGTTTGTGTGTGTGTGTGTATACACAGCTTACCATATATATTTAATTCATATAGTTGAAATGTTACACAGTTATCCAGAGTTAAATAAAATAAAGAATCTACTTAAATTGTTATATTCATGAGTGAAGGAAATACGACGTTAATGACAGGAGGAAATATTAAATCGTGCTGGTATTTTCAATTTCTAACCATTAAAGTTAGAGAAAACAAAGTGTAAGTTAATAAATTGACACAGCAATATACATTTGCACTTGTGAAATTAAACCGACGAGGTTATTTTAAATGGCAGTGTTTGAACAAGCTGCAAAACGCATTGACATTTGGACGGTATGATTCATAGTCAAGATCACTCTAATCACTATTGTCCATAATAATGGGTGTCCTTTCACGGCTCACGCATCTTCGGGAAGAGCACCACGCGCTCAATATTTCATTGTTAGGTACAGTGAGAGTATTTGTGGCAGAACCTAGGAGTGATGTGAAGTCTCAGAAAGCTCCGCTCATATCTCAATATCATTTGAAGGCTGGTGTTATTTCACTGTACATACTCGAAGCTATATTTTATAAAATAAGTCTTTTACCTCACAAGTTCCCATTTTGCAAACCACTATAGATATATAAAGCTTCTAATGTATAATTATAATAGCAAGCAGTAACTTGCAGAACAATGTGAACCAGCATTTCACATTTGTTTTATTACTTTATTTTAAAAGAATATCGTACGCTGATATTCTAAAGAATATTATTTATGAAATATGAATGACAGCAGTAACGAAATTACAAATTTTCAAGATAACTGATAAAGGCTAGAGCTGGGCACTTTTTCCGAATATATGAAGTTCTTTCGGTTCTTACTCTTGTTATCTCTTTGTATCATAGTTTCTATTTATGTCTCGTTCTCTCTGTATCGTTTACTTACTTCCTCTCTCTTTCTCTCTCGCTTCCTTTCTCTGGAGTACTGAGTGAAACAGAAAATATCAATCTTTGCCTTGACTTATGTTCTTCTTTGGCTCAAGGTATTCTCGTTTTTTTTTGTGTAAGTATTACAATACTTTCTTAGTATTGGTTCCTAATATGTAAAATGCGATTCTCTCTCATGATATAGTCAAAAACAGTCATCACCGATTTTCATTGCAATAACTAGACCAATCGAGAAATGCTCCTTGGCATGTCTGAAAATCATTGTCTCATTTCGCAAAGCAGTTCCTAACTACCATTTCTCCCCGAGTTCGTTTCCTTTGTTGATATTGTTGAATACTCATTAATTAAAGATAGCTTGTAACATTTGATCTAGCAGAAATGATATTACATATGTTTAAAAGCTATATTATGTTCATTTGTAAATTCCTCCAGATTTTAATGCTTCAATATACAAAATTCTGTCTTACATCGTTAGCATATTCCACCATTCTTGATGTTCATACAATATCATAAATAGTGTCCATGTTATATTTTAAGTATTGCAGTGTTTGTCTAGTAAAAACAACTGATATAAGCCAAAGATCATTACATAGAGATTTAAGCATAGCCACTCGAACTCCTTCAATGGATTCCGTAGAGGGGCATGGCTTCTACTGAGTGTCACAAGGAAATATTCTCATTAGATTGTTGAATGAACTATGGCTGTTCTACATATTTCGATAATATATACAGTTGAGGAGATGCACACTTCAAGCAAAGAAGAGAAACCCTACAGGTTTCCTTTGACTATATCAAGGAACCTCTAACGTGTTAATTCCAAATCGATAAGGAAAACACTAGACCGTCGGTCTAATTGTTAGAAATATTGGTCATATCGCATTCTATCATCTTGAAACAATGTTATGGGAATTGGATAACGTAATGGGGATTGAACCATGACTGATAGGATAGAGTGCAAAACGTAATAAATAAACCTGATCAGAACTGAAGTAGAATTGAACAATCAGATATATAATTTACGTCTTTCAAATAATCATTTTGTATCACATTTCACATGACAAAGTTACTTGCTAATTATTATTGTAACGGCGAATTATTATCGTAGTGCTCAAATGAAATCGTTTACACACACCTAGTTAATTTGATTTAGCAACTCTAATTTAAACCTCCTTAAATTATAAATAGAAATTTACTGGCACACAGTTTATTTTTCGCTATTCAATATAAGTAACCTTAAAAAATAAATTTTAAATAATTGTGCAGGAAATATCTCAGACTATCATTGTTGTATTTCCTGTGTTTGTAGTAACAAATGTTCAAGTCAGTCAAATATGTCAAATGCAATAGTCATAACAGGAAGCTAAATTATGAAAGCCAAAGCAAAAGTGAAAAGCAGTTATATATTTATATACTAAAAGATGTATATACATACATAGATGTATATATACACAAAAATATATATAGATGTATGTAAACAAGTGTAATTTATAGTATTTGAAATGTAGTTTATTATGTTTTAACTGCTCAAATGCAATTACATATTAACAAATATTAGTGTAGATATATAAACCGTATCTGTGTTCGTGCGTTCGCGTCTTATGTTTTTGTAAGCATGTTGTACGTGTGTATATATATATGTGGGTATGTATATAGGTGTGTGCTCATGTATATATATACATATATATACATGTATACATGTATATATATATACATGCATTTTTTTTTTAAGTTTCAGCTTAGAGCTGCGGCCATGCTGATGCACCACCATGTATGTTCATATTTATTTATATATATATTTATGTGTGTGCGTGCGTGCACGTGTGTGTATGTGTGGATGTGTGTGCGTGTGTGTGTATTTATATATGGATATATATATATATATATACATATATACATACACACACACGCGCGCAAACACACACACATATATGCATACATGTATATATATATATATACATACATACACGTATATATATGCATGTCTCTATATATATATATATATATATATATATATATATATATATATATATATATATATATATATATGCGCGTGTGTGTGTGTGTGTGTGTGTGTATGTGTGTGTGTGTGTGTGTGTGAAAATGTACGTACAAGTATATATCTGTATATAACTATATAAATATATATTGTTTCTTCTTTTTAAGTATATATATATATATCAAAGCATTAAAGTGGAAGAACAGTGCATTCATTTTCAGCAGTCTAACAGATTGTAATTAATTTTTCGAGGAAATAATTGACAGCTACTTTGGTGTTTCGACTACATCGCCTTCATCCAAACGTCTGAAAAGTTCTACATAACGGAGTCAATTAACTGACAACCATTTTCTTGTAAAAATGAAATTAATACTAACTTAATATCTATGTATGTATGTATGTATGTATGTATGTATCTATGTATCTATGTATGCATGTATGTATGTATGTATGTATGTTTGTATTATGTATGCATGCATGTATGTATGTATATATGTGTGAGTATTATATATATATATATATATATATATATATATATATATATATATATATATATATTATACGTTACATCTCTTCTATTAGATTGTTTCTCTCTCTCTCTCTCTTTCTCTCATTATATAAATACAAAGATACACGCTTACACATGTGACAGCTGCCATACGAGATTACCACCGGAAGAGTTTCTCTTGACCGAATCAACTCCTGTACTTGTTTTCAAGTCTTGTAATTATTTTATTGAAGATTTGGACACATTGTTCAGATACGAAGAAGTAAAGAAACCAATAAACCAGCACCTATTATGAAGTTGTGTGAAGTGACTATGGCAGAGACACACGAACGAGCACACACGCTCACACATACACGATTTACTACCATGCGGTGTTCGTCAACTAAATTAATTCACAAGGCACTGCTTGCCCCATGTCTGTAAAATGCAACTACGTGATTTCGAATCAAACAACTTAAGCAAACATACATGCCTTTATATGTATTTAAATCTTGATATCACTTATATTCTGTCTTCATATGTATATATACATATGTGTGTGTGTGTAACAGGTATGAGTTTACATATATTTTCACAACAATGCGTGTGCCCTATTATAGTGATAAATTAATTATAAAATTTTGGATTTGCCTTTTATCGGCTTTTGATTGTTAACCACCTATATTATTGTTACTATTATTAATTCTATTAATGATAATATTTAATAATAATATCTATATAAATATTTTCGAATATGTGTTCATTCAGTAATTCTATACACTGACACCGTTTTTGAATTTGGCGCTAGCTTTTCGGCGGTTAACAAGCACGACGAATCGAGCAACGTTTTTAATTCTAGGTATATAGTGAGACCTGCTAATAAGAATTAAGGGAGGTAAACTCTCAAACTTTGAAATCAATTGATCCAGGAATATCATTTCCTCATACTACGGCTTTCTGCCGTGATGGTAAGGTATTTGTTTTGTTCGTAGCCCGATTTCTGTTGTGCTTAGATTCCGAGTTCGATTCCAGGCAGTGACTTGAATAATAATAATAATAATAATAATAATAACACGAACAACAACAACAGCAACAATAATAATAATAATAATAATAACATCGAAAAATACCTTAGGAATGAGAACCCAGGTTCGAAATTTCCCCAAGACACCTGATGAAGGCAGGTGGGTCTATCAGCCGAAACGTTGTGTTAACAACAATCAAGATGAGGACAAATATCCGTCAAATGTAAATAATGTAAATAATGTATATATCATTGTTATGATCATTCATTTTACTAATGATAATAATCAATAATAATAGCTATATAAATATTTGCGTTAAAATCCAAGATAACTGTGAGAAAAGGTTAGTAAAATGTATAGAGATGAAACAACTGTCGCGTAGGTAAAAAGACAGGCTCCTCCACGCACGGAGTTTAGAAAGAAAATGGCAGAGGCAACAAAATTTGTCTCTTTTAAAAGAAGGCAATGGCGGGAAGAAAGCAAGGTAAGTAGTTTATGTGCGTGTATGTTAAAGAGGGGTTGTTTCAGATGTGTAGCTTGGGTGTGACGAAGAAAAGTGTAATCGAAAGCTGTCAACCAAAGCATGTGTTCTACAGCGTAGAATGAATTAATGTGTGTGAATATGTGTGTGTTTGTGAAAAGTAGGTTTGGACGGGTTTGCCTCTGAATAGCAGTGTGTTCGTGTGTGTGTGTGTGTGTGTGTGTGTGTGTGTGTGTGTGTGTGTGTGTGTGTGTGCGTGCGAGCGAAGAGTGGAGGTTGTATGAGCAGCAACGGGCTGCATATGTGTTTCTGCGTATGTGAAAACTATATGTGTGCCTCCGGAGATTCCCTAAAATTTCCTCGTGTATTTAAACGTAGCTCTCTCAGAATCAGGTGAACAGATAGCCTGTCATCGGTGTTTTGATTTCATTAAGCCTCCTCAGTGAAGAACACTCCAAGTAAGGACATTTACCTTCAGGGACGAACATTTCAGCTGAGCAAGAATTTTCGTCCCATTATTGATATCCGTGAACAACGATATGTATAAGCTTGTGCGTGTGTGTGTGTGTGTATGTGTGTGACTCTATCTATTTACTCTCTCTCTCTCTCTCTCCATTCTCCATATATATATATATATATGTGTGTGTGTGTGTGTGTGTGTGTGTATTTAAATATACATATGTGCATATATATATATACTCTTTACTCTTATACTTGTTTCAGTCATTTGACTGCGGCCATGCTGGAGCACCACTTTTAGTCGAGGAACTCGACCCCAGGATGTATTCTTTGTACTCCTAGTACTTATTCTATCGGTCTCTTTTGCCAAACCCCTAAGTTACGTGGACGTGTAAACACACCAGCATCGGTTATCAAGCGATGTTGGGGGACAAACACAGACACACGAACATATACACACACATACATATATATATATATATATATATATATATATATATATATATATATATATATATATATATATATATATATATACATATATACGACGGGATTCTTTCAGTTTCCGTCTACCAAATCCACTCACAAGGTTTTGGTCTGCTCGAGGCTATAGTAGAAGACACTTGCCCAAGGTGCCACGTAGTGGGACTGAACCCGGAACCATGTTGTTGGCAAGCAAACTACTTACCACACAGCCACTCCTGCGCCTATACTTATAAATATAAATATATATTCATGTTTGTGTGTACATATCAATGTTTATCTCTGTGCACGTATACATATATGCATCGACATGTAATGTGATAGACGCATACGTAGATCTGTATGTATGTATGGATGGATGGATGGATGGATGCTTGTATGTATGTACATATGTAATGGGGATAAACTCTGTTAGGTCTGATATATATTGATATCAAGCTTACAGTGTTTATCGCTATTATTTTCAATTTATCAGTTCGGTTTGTATTTCACTTATAGCTATTCTTGACCGTCCAGACCTTGCGTAGGAGGAAGAATTTGGTGTTTGAGATTTAATCCTTTTAAACACTACTATATGCTTTCTATCCTGAGAATATCTTGCTGTCACCTATTGTCTGTATATATATATGCATGCACATGCATATGCCCCCCTCCAAAAAAAACACACACACACACGTATCATTCCATACACGCACGGATGTATGCATTTCAATAGAACTGATGTAATTAAACTTGTCTGCATATTGTTTAATTACCGTTTAGTTAATATGAATCCTTAATTCAGAGCTTATAGTAGATATTTCCTTCAGAATACTGCATGCATATAGAGAAATAATACACGCATTTCCATAATAGCCGTTGACGAGAAATTGTTTTAGAGTCGGCATTAGCTCACACAAATACATCTACTTTTCAACTGAACTCTACCACAGTTTGATACACATATACATTTAGAGATGCACACATATGCTGCTATTAATATACACACGCACAAACAGGAACTTAATCGATATAGACCCCCAATTCACTTTTAGTTTAAGTAAGAATAATTGCGGTGGAACGCGCTGAAATGAACAGCAGCGATAAACGAACCTTAATAATACGGTTATGATAATGAAGCTAAAGTAAAAAGATGGAAACTGAATGGAAGGTTTCCAGCGGCAATAACTCGCCATAATCATGGACATATAAATTCCTAAATTATAGCTGTATTCAAAAATAGAGATATAAAGCTAAGATTGTTGTAGAATTTTATCGGAAACAGTCAACTTACTGGAACATACAATGCGTTTCAAAGTAACGACGAAGTAAAGTGAAGAAAGGCGAGGTGACATTGTGTGAGTTCAAGCAAAGCAGTCAGAGCGTTTACCTGGCCATTATATTAATAAGAGCCATATTTTATTTAGAACGTCCTTCCTGAATGAACTTCCTATATTTATAAGTATAATACTTATATGATATACAATACCAATATATAATCATACATAAATACATAAACACATGCTGATACACACGTACATACATTTATATATATATATATATATATATATATATATATATATATATATATATATGTACACACACATACATACATAAAGAGAGAAACAGACAGACGAGAGATAAAATGATAGAGAGAAGTAGCGAGACCGAAAGAAAGAGTGTGAGAGATAAAGTAAGATATGAAGAAAAGAAATGGCGATACAGAAATCCTTTAAGCAATTCAAATATATATTATATTTTTACTTTTTATGTTGTTATAATATTGCTTATTATATGTCTCACAATATTAGATATGGCTATTTTTCAGTAAACATTTTCAATATCACTATATATATATATACACATACACGGACACAGACACACACATATGTATGTGTGTCTATGTGTGTGTGTGTGTGTGTGTGTGTGTGTGTGTGTGTGTGTGTGTGTGTGTGTGTCTTTGTGTGCATTTGTTCATATAATTTAGTAAAATATTGGTCTGAAATTGGTAAAATATCAGAGCAATCTTTTACAATTTAATTCAATAACTAACACCTCGGCTCACCCAAGGTGTATCTTGATTAACTCCAAGGGTAGTCTGGGTGGTTGGCAGTTTAAAAGGTAGGCCATGGCAGTCAACGAACGAGTATCTGGGCTAGGGTGAGATAATGAGGAATGTGAAAAGACGGGCAAACTTATAGCCCGGAGCTATGTAGAAGAGAAAGACGGAGAAGACTGTGAGCGGTTTCATATAAAATTTTAAGTATTATCTAACCCCTCCCAGCCAATATATAACGGCGAGCTGGCAGTATCGTTAGCACGATATTTATTATATATATATATATTAATTATATGTTATATATATATTATATTATATCATACACACACACACACACACACACACACACACACACACACACACACACGCACATATATATATATATATATATATATATATATATATATATATATGATATTATATATAATATATAATTAATTAAATGAGGTACTGTATATTGTACATTGATTTTCCAATACATATTTTGAACATTTTTGGAACAAGTCACCTTATTAAGACTTGCTAGTTCACATTTAATTCCCATGTGATTATTCTTGGCACAAATCGACTTATTAACACTTTCACTTAGCTGTTTTGTCAATGTCAACGTTGTAACTAAGTAACCAGTTATTTGCACACACATACGTATGTATACATCATTACAGTTGTGACGATTACTCATAAAAACAGAATTTCTAAAGTTACTTTCATTTTTTTAATATTCTTCCCCGGCTTTCTATTTGTGTAAGATATATACCTATGTGAGTGTGTGTGAGAAAAAATATCGTACGGAGATTTCATTTAATTGATCAACTGTCAATTGTTTGATTGATCAATTGTCAACATGACATAACTACAGATGATCATAGCTTTCAGAAAAATGGATATATTTTAATGAAATTTTCTACGAATATGTGTTATATCATGTAGATTCCGAGCACATAGGAATTTTAGGAGAAAACAATTGGGTGTTATTTTGAGAACTGTTTCCCACTCGAGTGTGTTTCGGAACAAGTCGTCCATATTTGTACGTCTTCTCTGTTTTCTGCATTTGTGCATCCGTAGATTTCTACTGAAGCAACACAAGTTGTCAGTTACAAGTAAACGATTATTGAGGTTACAAAAATGCATTTGATCATCATAAATATGATGAAACAAGTGTAAAGAGAAAAGTGTTGGAATTACTGAGTGTCTTGTTGATATTTATATATATATATATATATATATATATATATATATATATATATATGTGTGTGTGTGTGTGTGTGTGTGTGTGTGTGTGTGTGTGTGTGTGTGTGTGTGTGTGTGTGTGTGTGTGTGTGTGTATAAACCACCTTTCCTTCCTCGAGCGTCTGCTAATACTTTGCATGTACCCCGTCCTTGTTTTTTCTTGTGTTTTTCTTGTTTTTTTTTTGTATTAACTATATGTATAACAGAAATAACATGTACAAGTACGTGTACGACTGCTACTGTTATATTAAGAACTTCATAAACCGGTTTACTTTCTGCCTGGTTGTTAATAAGCTATTGGACGGAATAATACAAACAGTTATGAACTACAGAACACAAGTAGGAAATATAAGGACAAATTCAGGTTTCTTGTCTTAAAGTTCCTTACACGCGTTCGACTGACAATTTAAATAACAATTTACACATGGCCCTTTATCGAAGTGAATTTATATATTCATGTATAAGTAACTGGAAAACTTTGACCTTTGACCTCTCGGCATATGTAAACTCCTAGCTATCTAATCAGCTTACCTAAACTTCGATGATCCATTGACAATTGACTCACATCTATCCATTCATTCATTTATTTACTACTCACCTCTTCATCTGTTACTCACCCCTTCCTTTATCTGTCTTTCGCCTACTATCTTCTCACTTTATCTTATTTTCATTCCATCCTTTCCTTTATTTACTCTCTCTCTCTCTCTGTATTTCAATTGAATTCATTCACTCACCTGTTTAAATATTTATATTTTGTATTTAAATATGTGTATTCCTTTATATTCATATTATAATTTTAACATACACGCACACATACACACATACATACATACATACATATATGAATGTGTGTATGTATTTATATCTTTATTTTATATTGTATTCATAAATTTATATTTTAAAAATTACATACTTGATATATATATTTTGGTATTTTATATTGCATATCAGAAGGTTAGGGCATTGCACTCACGATTGCTAGATATCGGGTTCGATTCCGGACTGAACAACGAGTTTTGCTCGTGAGCAAAACACTTCATTTCATGTTGTTCTAGTTCACTCAACTGTAGATGAGTAACCGATCGCCTAGTCAGCAGGATGGCGTCATTTGAAAGCCAAAACAATGCAATTTTGGCTTTTTGTTCACCAGCAACTCTAAAAAGAGGAATATCTAACAAAAAAATATTTAGCCATTCTCTCGTGTTGCACGTAATAACTTTTCATGCTCAGATACAACGTTTGATTTTAAAAAAATCCTAAAGAATTGAAATAACATGCTGTGAATAATTTTAAATTCTATCACGACTAAATCTTTTTAAAACTTTTAAAGAAAATCATTATCTGCTTCAAATTATATTTAAATTGATAGTAAATAGACTAAACAGAATGTTTGAATGTATGTCACCGTTTTGGAATTAAGGAAACTTTCGACCTAGGTGCTGAGAACAAATCGTTAACATATAAAAAATGTCAAAGGAAACAACCGAAAATTTTAATTAACTATTCCTGAAAAGCAGTTTCTAACAGGCTACAACAGATGCGTTCTCACATATTTACAAGTAATCCATTCAAAATTACTATCTTGGAAAAGAAGAATACCAAAGTTTCTATAAAACCCTATGAAATATTTGGGATATGTTGGAGCAAGTACAAAAAGTGGCCATAAAAGCAGTTCAGACTATGGGGAAAAATACATGAAAATAGCCTTTCTTAACGACTTGGCGCATTGCATATCTGTGTAGTAAAGATGTTTGTTTTACAAACTCGTGCACTCATTCAGTCGCACTGCAAACCACTTTGTATGAGTGCCTTCTACCAACGGTCAAATTCTTGTAAGTGGAATTTGATAAACGGGAACTCTGTGAACGCTCATCATAGAGACGGTTCAGGTAATTGTGTGTATAGATAAGCGTAGTTAAATTTATTATCACCGGCTGAGGGTTTTATTGGAGTTCAACATGTAGAAAATATATGCTTCAGTTCGAGAGTGACAACATGTGCCTTTCTTACTATTAATACCGAAATTCCTGAAAAGAGAACTAATTCATATTAGGTTGGTGCATAATTATTGCGGTTTTTTTCAATAAATTTTATTCAACAAAAAAAAAAAAAAAAGCTTTAACAAACACATTAAATGACTGTCTGATCGTCTGCCAAGCAAATGTGAAGCAGTAATTGAAGTAGATGGTGAATATGCTCCAGAATAATCATTTAAATATGATTTTGTCACGTTGTTTTTGTTGAATAAAATTTGTCGGGTGGGGGAAGCCGCAATAATTATGCACCAACCCAATATAAACATATAAAAGTAGAACATCATGTGCACATATTTAACTTTATTAACAGTGTCGTTATTCCTGGATTATAAAACATCAAACTAACGCTTAAAAGACATTTTCCAGTAAAATTATTGATTGATGACGATCATGAACTCAATTTTGTGAATCACCCATCAGTTTATCATTAACACGCGTGGTATTCATGAATGGTTTTTGCTCAGGCTTTTCTTCTTTGATGCATTCAATATTTATGACGTTGGTGTCCTCTGAAACGTAACATTCGGAAAAGGTAGGCTTGAAGTAAAATAGTTATGAAAAAAAAAAAAACTTAGGAAATAATCTAACTGTAATTCAACACATTATGTTATTTTTGATTATTGGGTACAAACTCTTTATCCATTTACATCAATGTCAGTATGCAAACGTGGTTATCTTCTTAGAATGGAGATTATAATGCATTAATCAATGACTGAGTCGACATTTGATATTTTACTCCAATTCACGTCTATTATATCTGCCACCATGAAAATTGACATCGATCACACGGGCTTCAGTTTGTAAAAGTTCTGATATATGAAGTTCACATAGTAACGGATTCATCTGGGCATAGCTAGTTGAAATCCTTTCACCTGCGCCGTCTCATAGCCAGCTTCATATTCCTTGGTGTCAAAAAATAATTATATGGCCGATATATGTATGTATGTATATATGTATGTATGTATGTATGCATGTGTGTATGTATGTCATTATTCACTTTTATTTCAAGATTTCTTGCCAATCCAGAAAGAGCCGGTCTCTAACCCAGATCCAAGGCTCCTTCATTGGAATTTCAGCATCAACAACAGGGTATTTTTGTTTGTACGTATGTATATGTGGAGATTTGTATGTTTTGTTTTATGTATGTATTCTCATGCATATTGTTGCATATCTAGACATGGTCATATATATTTAAATAATAGACTTCTGGAAAGTTTTAGAGATTTTTACAGTTCCAGTGATGGATTGGATCTGTAGTCTTCGAATTAAGTTTTTTCCTTTCTGGTTTTGAGAAGCTTAAATGTTCCTGATTAGTATTTAGACAGTGTGCTACATATTCCAGGGCCCCAATAGTTACAGATATAAACCTGAACTTGTAATTTGTGTGTATATTTATATATATATATATATATATATATATATACAGGTATACGTTAGAGGTGTTTAAAGCCTCTAAGGGATAGATATATCCAAAGACACTTCTGGTAATTACCTCATTAGGTAAACGGTATGCGGCAGCAGGTAATTTAGCGGGTAACCGTAGTTTAATTTATATAGACGAGAGGGAAATGGAGGAAAAAATAACAAACAGAAGTGTCTTATACGCTAGTAAGCCATTATTTAATTAGCAAATAAAGAGTGAGAGTGAGAAGTTGTTTACGATTGTTTCTGTTTATCATGGTGAGGAAAAAATATATTTATATTTTTGCATCGTTGCCAGTGGTGGACATCGTCAGAACGAAAAAGTCAGAGGTAGAGAGAAGATGAGCGAAAGATCAATGGTTACATCGGTAAAGAGAAGATCAAAGGTTCGAGTGTCTTACGTTAGAATGATACAAACCTAAATATTAATAAAAATAAAAATAACGAGTCCCAAAAAAACAATATAATTCCAGTAAAGAACGATAACACCAAGCTATTTAGTTCACAATCCGTATAGAAATAATCTCAATAAAACTGGCACGAACAACAATAATGATAAACACAACTATAGAAAGAAATACAATAACTATAACTTCATGCACTATGCGAACACTGAGGGCAGCTTCTATACCAAAAATAACAATAGTAATAATAAACGAGATAGCGACAAGATATGGCTAATAATTCCCTTCGCCATGCAGCTCGAATCGAAAATAGATCGCTCCATAATGAGATTCATAGATAAACATTTGAACGTGAGCAATAAATATGCAGCAATATTTATAAATAAAATAAGAGTAGGCCATAGCCTGACTAATAACTTAGCTACTATCATAGCCTCGATAGATAATAATAAACTGGACACATTCTGTAAAACCAGGAGAATCAGCAACATAATGCAGAATAGCTAACTCGCAAATAGAAGAAATCCCACCCCTAAAGATGCGCCTTCAAGCAACACGGACAACGACCCGACAAAAAATACCCCCACCACCACCACCACCTCAACACACTACTAGCACAGATAGACAGAATACTTTATGTGGCTGCAGAGACAGAAATAAGTGCCAATTATATTTTGAATTACTTTAAAATTTTTTAATGATTTTCTTTACTTACTATTCATAGTATTTTATTTTGGTATACTTCATAAAAATTATTTACATTTCAGAGATTATAAATATAATTCTATAAATTAAGCGATTATTCTCAAGTCATTAAAAATATGGTTTAGCTAAGAGTTCGTTTGACTAGAGATCTTATCAACTCTTCTTCATTTCAGAGCTTTAGCATGTCTATGAGATTCTGTTTTGTTCCTGAAATTATCTCTAATCGAATTTTCTATAGGGAATATTATAGACGGGTAGTTGCTTTGGTTACATATTTACATATCAACACATAATCATCAGTTCAACAAAATTAGATAAAACATGTTAGTGTAAGTTACCTGTATTGGCTAACATGCTATGAAATATGCTGAACGGTGCTGTTCCAGCAAGCTAGGTAATATCTTCGCATTCCACTCTCATCATCAGATTATCATCCAAGACAAACGATTTGAGACTACTTGACTTTGAAAACCTTCATGTCTAATTAAACAATTACTAATGAGATTTCCAAAACGTAGCACGAAATCAATGAAAAATCTTATAATTGATCAAGTTCAATTTCTGGCCGTATTAATTAGTTTTCAGTCACTTAATGTCTATCGGACACTCATTAAAACATATGACGCCGTCTATTTCACGCTCTAGAAATTACAACAAGGACTATAATATTTTCAATGGCTTCTTCATTTCTTATATATAGATTTCAAATTTTGGCACAAGGTCAGCAATATCGAGTGAGTGGGTAAGTCGATTACATGAACCTCAGTTATTAACTAGTACTTATTTTATCGACCCTGAAGGGACAAAAGGAAAAGTCGACCTAGGCAGAATATGAACTCAGAAGGTAAAGACGGACGGAATGCCGCTAAGCATTTCACCCAGTGCTAACGATTCTGCCAGCATGTAGCCTTCTTATTTCGTGTATATTAATTAGAATTATCATCTTAATTAGAATTATCATCTTATATATTCATTGAAATACGTGATATGGCAGGCAGTGATTATATTAGTAAAAACATTAGTAAAATACACTAAAATTTTACGTAACATTTTATAAGTAGAATATTCTCTAAAGTAATGAACTGGTATCAGTACAATCGACTTTCCCAACCTAAAGTAGATTTTAGAAGTTTGGCTATCCCCAAAAAAATTACGCCAAACCCAGTTATATCTGTAGCTGTGTATACATTTATTGCACAGTCTTAAAAAAGAGCCATAGTGATAAAGAACGCATTCCGACGTATAACAAGGCCCAGTAAGTGCAAAAGTAACATGTTAAATAAGAAATATAAATCGCTCTCATTTTTTTTCAAATCATTATTTTCGATTAATTTCTCTCGTTTTAGCTAAGTAAATCGTTGAGGCCTCAATTTTATGTATGGATCTTCGATAATACTCTTATTTGCCACATCTAAAATAACTTATTGCTGAATAATAATTTTGTCTAGCTTTTATTAAAATAAATGTGCTTATCTAAACATGCGCCAATTAGAAGAATAGTAGTATCATAGATAAGTAGGAATTGAAAGGTATAAGGTTATAGATAGTATGCAGTTAACTACATAATGGACTGCGTAAAAGATATTTAATGAAATGAAACTTCACTTGTAATGGTAAAAAAGTGTATTTATGGAACTTCTCTAATTTTCAAGCTTTAATGATAATTTTATTCGTGTTAACAATGGTAGTGGGAGAGTTCTGTAATTTATATAGATTACATATTACATGCCGACATGTACAGTGGAATGAGTTTGATCCCTAGTAGTCGCAGTGGAAATGTATTCATCTTAGATCTGATAACATGGCGTTTGGTGGAATTGTTAGAATAAATCGATTGGGCATATGGACATATTTTTGTGCCAATAATATACACTAACTTGGAAATGAAAAGTAATGACTCTGGAAAATATATGAATAACTTATATAGTTAAGTGTTAAGCAGATATAATTTTTAAAAATAAGTCAAAAACTATGTCCCTGAATCCATAGAAATTTCTGCAATGAGAAGAAACGTTAATGATGCGTTTTCAGAATAAAGGCAAGAGAGACCATGCGGAAGTTTCCTTCGTTTAAAACTGCATGAGAATAATTGGAATAGAGTTGTGTATGTTAAAAGTACTTAGGCACCAAGGTTGATGGATTATACTTTCCTCTACTTCAAGTAGCCTACGGTAAAGTTTGAACTCGAAACTCAAGAATACTATATAACATCTCTCTACAGCCCAATGCACTAACCTTAACAATTCCCCCTGTTTGCCACAGTAAATTTATACAATATTGATTCCGGAAGGATGAAATGCAGAGATGACCTTGGTGGTATTTGAACCCAGAACATAGGGACCTGGTGGAAAACCTGTTTGGATAAGGTTGGTCTTCGATTATATCAGTTAAAAAAATATTCCAATGTAATGATATTCCCTCAGACGTATTTTCAGAAGGCCGTAGGTTTCACCACTGCTGTTCTCTGTAGTGAAAAGAAAAGGAATCTGATATTTTAAGAGTTTCCCTTAGTCCTTCAGCCACAATACATCATATTCCTCTTCTCTCCTCGGCATACGATCTTATCTAAACTCTCAAACTTTATTGTATAAATATTGCCAATGCAGACCCTCATCAAGTTCCTGAGAGTTCCTTTCATCTTTTCCGTTTTCTTTTCAAACTTAAGAAAGATATTTATGCGAATTTCCTTTATCAGCTGATAGGGATCTGTGTAAATTTTTTCCCGCGTAAATATAATATAAGGTAGTAATAGTATATATGATATAATAATATATAACGAAATAATAATATATATATAATATAATAATATATAACGAAATAATAATACATATATCATATAATAGATATTGCGGAAAAGTAAGAGAATATAGCAATATACATTTAATTCATGAATATCTACTCTTATTTATGTACCATTTATTTATTTCATATTTGTCAGGGAATAATTATTTTGACATTTCACTACTCGTGTGAATTATGCTTTATAAGTTTTGAAATATGCTGCAAAGAGACACTGTGGATGTCATTATAAAAAAAATACATATATCTGTTTGTTGGTAAGCATTCAGTCACTAATACTCTTCAACTTCATGTCGAATAAGCTAGCTATTACTTTTACTGAAGTAGACTGTCGATTTCTTTTAATTTATACCACTCCAAAATATGCATATTTTTACATCTGCCTCTTTAATAATCTATGCCCATTTAGTCATATATCAATAAAATCCGTGTTACAAATCAAATTGAAGATTAACGTTGTTCATGCTATAAGTGTCATGAGGTTAAATGTAAATATTGCCTAGTTGTTCGTCTGTTCTCACGTGCTGAGTTCAAATTCCGCCCAGATCGACTTTGCCTTCCATCCTTTCAGGGTCGATAAAATAAGTACCGTTTTAGCAATGGGGTTGATGCAATCGACTTACCCTCTCTCCCGAAATTACTGGCCTCGTGCCAAAATTTGAAACCAATATTACCTGGTTGTTTAATATTAAAGAGGGTAGTGTCATGTCTAGAACTGTAATAGTGTATAAAACATTATAGCTTTATCCATGAAAATAAAATGACAAGCTCATTTGCGGTAGACAAGCTATAGAAATGAGGTTGATAGTTTTTCACGATTAACTTTTGTGATTGAATTTATAATCAGATATCGATTACTTGTTTGGTCATTTTCATAAGGGAGAAATAATTTACTATAATATGTCAGTTTATTATCGTTAGCAGGAGTATATCTCGGTTCATTATAGGTAGCAAACTCTGATCGTCACACCCAAAACAAAAACAACCTCTTCATTGCAATTTGACTTGCTACAAGTCAAATATCTCCCAGTCTGTAGCCTACCATCTTTGAAAGAGGTAATACATAATTTGCTCGTGGATGGATGGAGCCTAAAAATGACTGGATAGGAAAGGCTGAATCCCCATTGATTAGACCATAGACCTGATCAATCAGCAATCATTGGGGTGGGGAGAAGAAAGAGGCACCCGGAATTGGCGGGATTTGAACTCGGTACTCATATCCAAATAAAGAAGATTCCGTGAAACATCATTTCTATCCCCCCTCCCACTACAACTGCTCGATCATTTAATTGCGGTTAATTTATGGAAGCATTTTATTTAAATTGATGTAAGGAAAATTCCTATGATATATATTATTGAACAATGGATGTTGATTATTTGAAGTTGGCTTTCGTATATGCTATTCAATGTCGTTTCACTCTTTCGAATACGCTTGTTCAAAAGGATCTATTATGACAGTTATGTTTTCAGTATTGCTGTGATCTATACGTTGCTTTCTTACGACGAAATAAATCGCATGTTAATGAAATTTGATCAAAATTGCTAATTTCATTGGCAAAGCAGACTAACAACATGTCTCTATCAGATATAAATTTACAAAAATTTAGTTAGTTCCCTTTTGCACTTCAATAGATTTTCTTTAGAATCATGCACAAATAGAAAGCTGAATGTTCGCATATACATACACATAAAAATAAATATTTCGTAAATGTTGCAAATGGCTATGATGCAGCACTTTTAATTATTCATTTATTGTTAATCCGCAATGGTTTTATTCTTATGTTTTCAAGCTATTTAATATCTAAGCATGATTAAACACTTCATAAAATATATGATTACCTAAATACTTAGAAGACGGTTGATATCTCACAATTCATTTTAATATCCAGCGCGTCGATAGTGTAATAGAAGTATGGTAAAATAAACTTACACTATATTTCCAAATCTTAAGTGATCTATGCAATATTAATATTATTATTCTTTTATCTAATTTTGTAAAGAATCTTGACAAGTTATGCATTGAAGCGTTATGTAACTTCCCAAAATGTTTCATTGCTTTCAGTTTCGTCTTGTGAGCTCTATAGTCAGCTGTTCATGGCACAATTAACATTATCGAATGCATTTTGATGGATCTTGATCAAGGTCCACATACATGCGTAGTTGTTGATGTTATGGTTGATTATTCCCAAATTAATCTACAATAGCATTTTTAATTCACTAAATGCCTCGCTTTACCTTTAACTAGCATCTCTACTGCAATTAATTTTATATCTAATTTTGAGTAAACGAAAGAGTATTTTCTTTTACAATGCGTTAAAAAAGAGACATATATTAACTTGATGTTATGCTGACATAATCTGCAAAGAAGATTTCATTGTAAGAGATGGCAACCACGTCTAAATAACAAATCTCTTACTACAATGAAAGAAATAATTGGCTTAAAATTTATGTGCTGGTGCTTCAACCAGAACGAAGATAATCTCAAGAGTGCGATTACTGTTATGTAATCATATCGGTTCTAGAAATGGTCTCAGCCAAATCAGTCAACTAAGTTAAAAATTACTTCACAAACCTGTTCCTGTAAATTAGATCCAAGATAAATAATTCAAAATTGTACCCGAAACTATTATTCATGTCATACTACCAAGATGACGAGGAAATATAATACAATTATAACAATAGCAAACTGAGATAACAGAATTAGTATCGCATCAAAAGAGATTCAATAAATTGTGTCGATTTATCAATTACTAATGGTAGGTTTGTTTGACATTGCTTTCTCATCTTCAAAGTGTTGATTTATGAAAACTAGTGCAATACGGACGAGTAATTGGTGACAGTATCGCTCATGGGCAAACGTTTTAACAAGTTTTCACTTTTGTTTGTACATATGGACAGTCTAGCAAATACCGATACATACACATATATAGGATAAGATATTTACCAAGTCAAGCTAGCAGATTGTTAGTTAGATGAACAAACCGTCCGACAAATATGTAGATAATGAGGCATCTTGCTGCACAAAGAGAAAACTACCTATAACCGATGTTAAAGTACCTAATTGAGGGATAGAAAGACAAATCACATTGACAGATGCCTGTGTGTCTATTGTCTGAATTTCTGAGACGAGGAATTATTAATATTGTTATTAATGTCAGTAATAAGGCGGTGAGCTGGCAGAATCATTTTACGTCGAGCAAAATGCTTTGCGGCATTTCGTCCATCATCTGGGTTCAAATTACACCGAGGTTGACTTTGCCTTCCATCCTCTTGGAGTCGATAAAATAAGTAGCTGTTACGCACTGGGGTCAGTTCCACTGCGTGGTACCTTGGGCACGTATCTTTTACTATAGCCTCGGGCTGACCAAAACCTTGTGAGTGAATTTAGTCGACGGAAACTGAAAAGAAGCCTGTCGTATATATATATATATATATATATATATATATATATATATATATATATATATATATATATATATTTATATAATTATATGTACATATGTTTTTGTGTCTGTGTTTGTCCCAACCACCATCGCTTGACAACCGATATTGGTGTCAACTTAGCGGTTCGGCAAAAGAGACCGATAGAATAAGTACTAGGCTTACAAAGAATAAGTCTTAGGGTCGATTTCTTCGACTAAAGGCGGTGCTCCAGGATGGCCGCAGTCAAATGATTGAAACCAATAAAAGAAGAAAAGAATATCTTATTTACACCCACCTGAACTTAAATTATAAACGTACATGATTTACAGAAATACTAGTTTGTTTTATACTGTTCTCGTTCACTCGCTGTAGAAAATTCTGGCGCAAATATATTTGCTGCTTTACGTTGAGTTGATCTTCGAAGGAACCTAGACATAGACAACAAATAGAAAGAGAAAAAGAGAAAAGTATTGTTTTACTTGTTTCAGTTATTTGACTGCGGCTATGCTGAAGCATGACGAAAATTCCACATCTTGTGCCCTTGAAATATCTACATACATATAATAGGTAATGCCAAATAACTTCTCAAAATATATCCTATATTATATTAGCGTGCGGCCATCAATAGCAATTCAAAGGGAAGGGTATAATTAAATTAAAATCTAGTTGTTATCCTTATTTTAGATATCTTCAAAGACTGAAAATTGTCAATGGACGCAACAAAACAAGAATATCTTTGTCCCTCAGTTGTAGGGCATTGAAATGGAATGATAAAACCTTGAAATCTCGAGACAACTAAAAAGACTAAAATAAGACGCCTTTCAAATTAATATCTAACCGAGTCGTATGCAACACAGCTTCAGGAGAAATACTTGGCCAAGAAGTAAAATTAAAGCAACTATATTCGATGCCTGCGACTAAATTTCAAAGTTATGTAATTAAAGCAATATAGATTTATTTGGTTAATATTTTACTATTGATGTTCACCATAAATTGGTATGATGATTGGTTTTCCTTTACATTTAAAATAACTGTATATATGGTTAATTTTAAAGATAAAAAAGAAAGCGATCATTTATTTTACTTACTTCAATAAATATTGCATCAAACACAACTGCAGCCGTAGTTTTATGTGCGCCAATGCAGTCGTATAATTAAAATGATTATGCGCAATGTCATGTATACACACACATACACATACATGCACACGCGTGCAGTCATATACATATACACATATCTTTCTTTACTTCTCCTTCTCCAACTTTCTCTTTATATATATGCATGTATGTATGTATGTATATATACACATACACACACACGCACAGAGACACATTTTCATCTATTTATGCCAAAGGACGCATTCACATAAAGTTATCGTATCAATATTTTTATTATTATTATTATTATTATTATTATTATTGTAGTAGTAGTAGTAGTAGTAGTAGTAGTAGTAGTAGTAGTAGTAGTAGTAGTAGCAGCAGTTGTAAAATCTTGCTGTTATTACTATGAGCACAAAGACTGCACGTATCCTATCTATCTTCCTCTTCAATCTTTACTCTTGTCAAAGAAAATATTTCCCCAGCGTTCGCTGTTTTACCTTCGTCTAGTCTAACGACCCTCCATGTTTGTTTTCGTTCGGTTTCCTTGTATGTCTCCACTGTCCTGTTTTTGTTACCAACTTTGACCTTCCATAAATCCCAAATATTATTTTAGCTTTTGTAGGAGCAACTGTTTTCAAAAATTCCTATTGTCGTTCAATACTCGAAATGAGGAGTAGATGGACAGCCGACAACTGATGTCACTTGTCCTGTTTTCCATTTGTCTCTCTCGTTCTTTGCGTTTTCAGCTCATTTGTTTTTGTATTTCATGTTGTTTACGGTTTGTGATGTCCTGTACTCATATATATATATATATATATATGCATATAGATGCATATCTATATTATATATGTACATATGTAATCGTGCATATTTATATGAATATGTATGTATGCATATATATATATATCTACGTATATCAAACAGCATCAGTGTCAAGCAATGATTAAGCAGAAGCGAACTTCGGGCTTCTTAAAATATGTTTGTGGTATATTTTAATTTCTAAAGGCAAATTCAATTAGAAAATTTCTCTCTTATGGCAAAAGGTGTAAAAGAACACCATATTTGCCCACTACCTCCCTCTAGCGGATTCACAGCGTTTTGGCAGATTCAAAGCCGTAGCTTTAACTGAAAATTAGTCAACATCCGTTGAGAGAGAGAGAGAGAGAGAGAGAGAGAGAGAGAGAGAGAGAGCCTTTGCGTTAGTCCCGCATAGTTCAGTTTTTTTTTATATTATCACTCAGAATATTTGAGTGCTTATGCAACTACATTGTATGAATTTGATGCTATGCTTAGTTGCGTTTATGTTTCTTTGAAATATTATATAGTGTTAACATTGACAAACTACTGAACAGGGAAATAAAAATGATAAAATTAATTGATTAATTAAGAATATTTTGAAATCTAAATTAGAAAATTACTAAATAATTGTTTAAACCAATTTGCTTGTTGATAAATTATGATAAATATATGATGAGAAAGTATGAATACAATGTCAAAGCAAATATTTCTGTTACGAAACCGTTGTGTGTATATGTGTAGGAATATATATCCACACGCGCATTTGTGCTTAGTATTTTCGCGAATGAAGCGCCCAAAATTATAAAGTGGAAAATGATATAGTTCATAGTGTCTGTTGGTTAAAAAATATCAAGTTTAACATATGATTTTTCATATTATAGCAAACATCATATTATAAAAATATCAGAAAGAGAAACCAAATTTATCGAACTTCGGTTCGAACTCCGAAAAGGGTAACATTAAAGGAATAACCTACCATTTTATTTCAAAATATTTGTTTCGTTTCTCTATCAATTGACAATGTAATTTTCTAAACAGCGTGTCCTTTCCTACAAAGTTATTGTTATTTCGCCAGACACAGGGGAATTCTATATTAAGTGTTGTGTAAAAACCGTATTAAGGCTACAGAAGCGGGAATGCACAGCATTAAATTGTTTCTATAACCTTATCACTTTCTTTTGATCAGTCGCACGATTTAATATGTTCAGAAACTGAAAAAATGTCAAGGAAATTACTCTCTACTTGGCTGGTCTACTAAAAAAAAAAAAAAAGCAATCATAAAAAAATCGATGTAACGTGTAACACTGAATGTTGTAGTGAAATTACTAGTTATAAAATGTCAGTAATAGTTATATTCACGTTGACACTGCTCAGTTATGGGAAAAATATGATTTAAATCAGGCTTTTTTTTTTTGGTACAAATATAAGAGTGTCAGGCGGTTCATATCGTATACACCAAAATACATAACTTACTAAGTGAAACATCATGTTGGATACAAAAATGTGAAATATTGGCGCTTCGTATTGCGATTGGGATTAAACAGCTACAACATTAGTAAATATTAAATCAATTTCTTCCCAATATCCTAAAAGAACAAATTGTGCCTTAAGCATGAATTCTGCGAGAACATACAAATTATTTTCACGAGAATCACTGGCATTTATCAGTTATTATTGGTGAAATTATTTCTAACTCTTAATTTTATTCTTTTTTTTTTTTTTTTGCTTTAGAATCTACAATACGGGTTCTCAACTTTTGTTTTTCGTAGTAAAATTAAGTACAAAATCTTAGTAGTGTACCCTATTTATTTTCCATCTATCTTCGTCAGATTCCTTGGAAAACCATTTCTATTGCAAATGTAAATAAAGTAGTGGTCACAACGAGAAAGAGGAATATATTTTTGCTTTTATGCCAACAAATCACTTGCATACATTATAAAATAAATATTATTACATGTTAACTGTTGAGCTGTTGTAACTTTAATGAATAATAAACACAAACAAGCGAAGAACATAAATGATATTATTTGATATTATTAGTGAAAAAACATGTTGCTGATATTTTGCCAAAAT
Organism: Octopus bimaculoides; assembly: GCF_046866305.1. NCBI lineage: Eukaryota > Metazoa > Mollusca > Cephalopoda > Octopoda > Octopodidae > Octopus > Octopus bimaculoides. Next base: position 30,455,327 of record NC_142931.1, read on the forward strand.
ACAGCGTTCTGAGGTGGAACCCTTGGCAAAAACACTGGATGCTAGATTTTGCTTTGGTTTCATTTCTATTACACTGAAGGCTCGGGATCTCTGCTAATTGATTCAGAAATCTGAGAACAGGAGCAAAACTATGATTGCTTTCTTTGACAACCGCAGTTAAACATTTCTGATGGAGATCCAAGCACTATGGAGGTAGAATTATTACATCTTTATCGTAAGATTGTGACTGTATTTTCAATGCATAATTTCATTTGCACTTGACTTTCGAAATTTTCTATTTCAACAATTTCTAAGATATAGAGTTCGTTTTCTGTCGTACAATGTACCGTGAAAAACTGAACAATGCCGATTCAAACAAATTGAAAAGTTTTCCAGTGATTTTTCACACATCCCAGTATAGCAGGTTTAGGAGTACATTTCTTACTTGTAAGACAAAGAAAAAGATGTTCATTATAGTTAGGTGCATCAGCAACTTTACCTCGCTTTCTATCAATTAAATAATCTAGCTTTGTTTAACATAGAGCCAGCAATACTCATTAAAGACTAAGTCGAAATAAGAGCACCACTTCGTTTTTTTAGTTGTAATATATTTAGGTAGCGACTTGGGGGAATAGTTAGTACCCCAGGCAAAATGCTTTCGTCTGTCCCTACATTCTAAATTCAAATTCTGCCGAGGTTGCTTTTATCTTTCTTTCTTTCGGGGTCGATGAAATAAGAACTGGAGTCGATGTAATCGAGTTGCCACCTCCCACAAAATTTCAGGCTTTGTGTCTATTGTTGAAAACAACCACCTTACATTAATATAGTAGAACTGTATAAAGTTAAGGCATCTCCAGAGACTTTTTTGTCCTCTTGTTCCCAATTGAAAATCACAATTAAGAACAGATTTTAGTTAACCACTCACATTCTTAGTTACTGGAATTAGGAGTTGAATAAAACAATGAATTGTAGCTATATGTGGTGCATAATTCTTACAAATGTTATAAAACCCTTGAAAAAACGTGTCATATTTGGAGAACCAACGCAAATTACAATGCAAGATATTTCATGGCATGTCATGTTACAAGTCGAAAGTTGTAAATATTTATTTGCTCTTGGTTTTTGAATTAAGTCACTTTAGAAGCAAAAATTTGTTAGAGACATTATCTTTCCGAACAAATCTATTAAATCCCATTAAGAAATATTAATTGTACGTACTGTTTCATCAACTCTGAGGCATATAAAGATTTAGTCAATTTCTCATAAGTATCCACGTAATCGGACGGTTTATGTAGTGTGGCGTGTACTGTTCTGCAATCGCCCAGATTCAACGACTGCCAATATAGTGCACATTGTGTGACACGGTCAAATAAGCATATATTGATATTTATCCTTGTGAATTTAGCCTTCGATTGTGTAGCCGGCCTGCAACTCACTTTAAAAGCGTTCTTGTTGAATAGATTTTTGTTGTGTGTATTAATGAGAAAATATTTAACTAGCAGGCCTTTGAAATTTCTGGCGATATTTGGCTCAACACTTATAGAAAAGAAGGCTATGATTCAGAATAATCCTGCCGGGCTTATTCTTATTATTTGAGGTCAGGTAGTTGGATGAAAATAACTGTACAATTCGATGGGAACTAAAGGGTTATTGTAATAAGACTCTATTTTATCTAAGATTTCTTTGTAGCATGAAAGTTAAGCTATCCACCAACCACTTTTGCTGACTAAATTTTTTAGATAATATGGGATAATGATAGGGACTGCTTTTTATACATGGTAGTTTTCCTTTCGTTTATGATACAGCTTTGTACGTAAATCTATGGCAACGTCAACGAGATTTACAATGCTGATGTTATATATAAAAGGAATAAGTTTCGTTATGCTGTAAGCCAGCTAATTTCATTGTATGTCGGGAGAAGTAAGAAAGTTTGTAGAGAATATACTTCAAAAGATGATGCGAACTTTCTCGGTACACATTAAAATTACGTTTACTATGAAACAAGGGACTACTTCCGCAAATAAAAGTCACATTTATTTCCTGTATATGAAGATATCAATTACTATGTATTGACTAATACCTAAAGAAGCGTTAATTATGAGTAAGCATATACTTTTCCTCTGCGTACGCCAGAGGGGATATTAGTGTTGTTCGATCCGCTATAGAAATCACAATGAGGTTGTCACTCAATTTCAAAACATAAACACAGTTCTTGACTGTGGTCATAGTAACAACGAAAGCACGTCGAAATATTAACGAACTTTAATGATTCATCTCTTTCTCACTGACTGCTTAGAAATGAGATACCTAAATGTAGAATGCGTCATACACATTTACACGATACACATACACATAATATTTTAATATAAGCCGCTTTCCTTCGCATTTCTGAAATATTAATACACAATGCAGATTTCTGTCACTCTGCTTGAAATCTTTACGAGTTGTTTTGGACGTTAATCTCTAGTTCATCTTCAGTGATTAAAATATTAAAATATTTTCCTTACAAACAATAATTTTGCTCTACAAAACTGTGAAACTTTTATTCTTTGATTTTGTTTAATCCTAAGCAAAACAAATTACTGAAACAAAAATCAGATATCCATTTGGAAATATTGCTTGCATGACTGTGCAATGTTTTTCTGATATTTGAAGAAATTTTATTTTTATTTATTCCCTTTATTTCCGTTATTCTTTCAGCAAGAAGGCTGAAATTCATTTCGATTATCACTGATATTTGAATTTGATATCATCTTTTTCATTAAGGACTTTTGTTTCGTTATCGTTCTGTACGTAATTAAACAGTTCAAGTATTTGTTCTCGAAAGTCTCAGTCTCGATGGCTCCTACAGTGGGAAGTAAATATTTGTCATCTTTCAGAAAGACAACCAGATAAGCTAGTCAAAAGACTGATAACATGAACATGAAACTTAAAGAAAATGCATCATCATTATATTGTATATCAAACGGACCATCAAAATCAATAAAAATTTCCACTGCCAGAACACTTGAGTGGAACAAAAATAAAATTAGAGAAGTGTGATGAAGAGATAACAGAGTCTCCCAAAATCGGAATCGAGTTTCAGGAAACAGACAAGTGATATTTTTTTTAGCAGAGTACAGAGAAAAGAACATCAATATTTTTCATATATATTCTTGCATGAATAAATATTTTGTCTACAACAGTGATTTCCTCCCATGAAACAGCTGTAACTTACTTCCCTTCAAGCTCCTGTAATGTACGGGTCTTTCCATTTCCTCTCTGATATCTTTCAGTTTTCAGATCCCGCCCTGAGAAATAATTTTAAAAGAAAAATGCTCTGTTTAATTACGGCATCGTAAATTCTTAGTTCAAATTCCACCGCGAATGGCATTCCTTTCATCTTCTCAATATCGATAAAGTGAGTATCTAGAATCTAAGTTTATTTCAAAGTAAAGACGACTTTTTGCAATTTATAGCTCTGTTTTGGCTACGGGCTTTCTTGTAGATTTTACTTGATGATAATGGAGGATTGGTAGAGCATCAGACAAAATTATTACCGTATTATTTCCTGTCCTTTACATTCTGAGTTCAAATCCTACAGTCATTTTCTGTAATCCTTCTAGCGTCAATAAGTGTCAAGTACAGGGTGGGACAGAGAGGATGGACATTTTTAAAAACTTCACAAAATCATTAATTTTAGCTGCAAACGAATTTTATTGGCATCAATGTATTTGTATTGCATTAGCATTTATCAAAATTAAATGTTGAATACAACAACCATCATGTAGTGTCCGTTTTCACTGATGCATTTCTGAAGACGTTCTTGGAAGTTGGCCTCCACACTCTCCATCATTGTTCTGTCGATTTGGGTGACATTTATGCGAATAGCTTCCTTCAAATCGTCCAATGTACGGACCTTATGTGCATGCACATGTGCCTTGAGGTTTCCCTACAAGAAATAATCACAGACGGACAAAGTAGGGGACCGAGTGGGCCAAGAAATATCAGCAAACCTGGAAATGAGATGGTCACCGAAGAGAGGGTGAAGAACGTCCATTGATGATCTGGCTGTGTGGGCCATCACCCCATCCTGAAAACCACACAAGTCCAATAGGCATACGCTTTCGTCGTAATTCAGATACAAACAAGTTGTTTATCATCTCGATGTAACGCTCGGAGTTAACAATTACATCATTTTCATTATTGCCTTCGAAAATGCAAGAACCAATAGACGGCAGCTTTTCCAGCAGCACACTTTTGGGTTGTGTAGTGGTTTTCTGTGCAGTTCTCTCAGATCTTCAAGATCCCAATAACAACAGTTGTGTTGATTCTCCATACCACTGAGATGAAAATGAGCTTTATCACTCATTAACCTGTCATTCGCCTCAAAAATTGCTTCCCTCTGACGTGCAAAGTTAAGCCACTGTGCATAGTACCATGGTTTTAACTGTTACCCAATGGCCAATTTGTACGGGTGGAAATGCAAGTCATCATCCGAAATACGCCTTAACGATCGATTATCGAAGCTATGTTCAGTCAAATGCCTCCAAGCAGAGCGACTTCGACTCCGTATCAAAGCTTGTTTGACGCGTTCCACATTTTCCGGGGTCCGTACCGTTCGCGGTGCCCCTACCAATGTCCTATCCATTAGCGTACCTCGCATACAAAGTGCATTCACCCAATATAAAATTGTGTTGCGGATGGGAATAGCCTGAGTTTGGTGAATGTTGAAGTAGCGCCGAAACTCGTGCGGAACTGCTGTGACAGACTCGTTATTCTTCACCGAACAGTCGTAGGCACACACGCGATGTTCTATTGTCCACAGCACCATAGTTTCACCTGAAAAGAAGAAAAAATGCTGAGACACCAGACAGAATGGTATCTGTCGGACATATATCCCTCTCCCTGGGGCTGAGTAATAGCCATTTCAAAAACGTCCGTCCTCTCTGCCCCACCCTTTATTAAAGTCTTCTAAAATTTATGAGCTTATGCCAATTTTAGAAATCATCCTTTTTCATTTAATTATTGTAGTTGCTACCTTTATTACTTCTACACACAATATATACTCATATTAGGATATATTTATGCTTATGAATATATAAGTATATATATGAATATTTGTGTATACATGGGTTATCTCTGTAAAATTTGAAAAGACTAGGGAATTGAGAAGTAGAAAATGAGGATTAAATACACGAAAATGACCAAGAAAATTAAATGCACTAAAAGGGGAAGTAACAGCAAAGACTGTGAGAAAATATCAGCTTACAAAAAATACTGTGAAAGCAATTCGTCATGGATTTCTCAAAATGCACAAGAATAGCAGCATGATGCAATGTTTTAAAGTATCGAATTAACGACAGTAATATGAATAAGAAATATAATGACATATTTTAAAGTAAGGTAAACAAATATCAGTTATTTTTGTAAAATTTGATAAACATTTGAGGTAACCATTACTTCAACGCTGTTCTTATTATTACCACTATTATCAATAATATTGTTACTAATACTATTAACAATATTTTTATTATTATTACAAATAATATCACTAAAAACATTAACAACATAGTTACTACTGTTAATCAATATTAACTGCACCATCATTATTAACAATATTACCTGTTTACTAATATCAATATTAATGTTATCAACACCTGTAGCAATATCATTACTTTGAATAATTTCTTATATAGACATTATGAATATGTGTGTGGGGTGGAGAGAGAGGGGGAGAGAAAGAAAAGAAAAAAAGAAAGAACGAAAGAAAGAAGAAAAGAAAAAAATTAAGTCGAATCAACTCCGATATTTAAGCGATAATCTAGTTTATCGACTCTGGAGAATAAAAGCAAATTCTGATTCGGCAGGATTCAAACACAGAGAGTAAAAGAATGCCATTAGATACCGCATAGTATTCTGCTCCATATTCAAAGGATTCTGATAGTCTACTGCTCTTCCACTTATAAGGACTTTGTTGGGAATGTCAGAAATGTATGAATTTGAACCATTATTGTTTTGAATTGAACGTTCCATATTATTGCAATGGAAATCAAAAATTATACAAGAAAAAGCACATAGCTTAAATAATGGTCTATATTCAAAGCTATTATAATGCTATTATAAAAAGTAAGAATATATTCTTACTGCGAAAGCGCTAGCACTCGCTTTTCTAAATAGTACAATGTTTTACGTAAGCCTTGACTCATTTCGCATTACGAAGAGTCTGTCCGTGCAGTAGAGTACAGTAGATTTCATACCTAGGTACTCGACCAGAAAAATTTTCGGCCACGAGCATTCGATTATATCAATCCCACCTTAATATGTTATTGGTTATATACTTCAGTTATACTGGAAAATGGAATGAGAGAATCGATCTCGGCAAAATCTAGATTCAAAACGTAAGCGCTGTAAGTATATACCACAATATATATCATAATTCTGCCTATCTAGGCGCTGAATAATCATAGCTATAATCTACACATCACAAGGAATGAGGAAAATATCCATGGAATACGCAGAATAATGTGACTCCAGTATATTGTTGTATCTAATATTTGCACACAGATATAGCAAATAAAATCTGACATCTCTGTAATTTGAGCTCATTATAACGAAAGAGATTTGTTCAAAAATATATTCTCCCGAAAATTTCTTTCATAAATATAACTTCGAACTATATAGAAGTGTACTTCATGGATGTATCTAAATGTCTAAGAGGAACATAAATTATAAATACAATTACCAAGAGATAAAAAAATCATTCAGATAATGGTCTCATTATACAAACCATTTAATACCAATTGCGACGGCCCAGCATGAACACAACTGCTGCCTGAAACTGATAATAGAATATTAGCATAACAGAATCCCACGTTTCTAAAACATAAAATCACTATGCATTTTACATGGGTAACGCTGATGTATTTGTTAGTACTAAGAAGAAAAGGGCTTGAAAATATCCAATATAGGTATGAACCCTAAATTCATAAAAATATTAAGTAGTTTCAGATGATGTGTGGCACAAAAGACAATTAAAACTTTGCTGTATTTGGTGGTCCTTTACAACTTCCTGAGTTCATATTCCACTGAGACTGAATTCCTCATTCATTCTTCTGGATGTCGCAATAGTATAGTGAAATCTCTTTAAAATGCTTTATGTACTCTGTGTCATTTACTTATGTTCCATTCAAATGATACTGAAGTAGAATTTTCTGTTTTATCTTTCAGGGATTGATAAGTACCAGTCAAGTATTGTTTATTGCCTATAAATATGTAGTTTTGTATTTGATATATGTTTAATTTTGTTACATATATGTTTTGCCATTCTATATTTTAGTGTGAATTGTAGACATGATCGCTTTCACTTTTCATTCGTCCAAGATCGATCAAAAACGGCGCAATTACTGGAATTCTTTCAATCCATTAAATAGCTACACCTAAATTGTGTGGCAGCTTGCCATTGTAGGGAATCAACATTAGTGCAACTCGATCATATTCATTCGGATACCTAAATATAGCCAAATCTACTGCTATGGTTTATTTCATAATTTCTGTCTGTATTCTAGTTCAGTGAATTCCACATATTAAACCTATTAAACACATTGATTCAATTTTACAAACTCAGTCTCTCTCTCTCTCTCTGTCTTTTTTCTCTCACTTTCTCTCTCACGCATGCACACACACACACACACACACACACACACACACACACAGATATATATATATATATATATACATACATATACACACAACTGGGGATTCATATGTGCGAGGAATTTATAGCTTCCGGCAGTTAGAAATGGTGGCCCAATCAAATTATTTTTACTATACATCCGTTATTCCACTTTTAGCATGTTTTCTTTACGGTTAACGAATGTATATCTCCGATATTTCTTAGTCGATTGAGCACTTAGTTGGTTGATCACCATAGAAAAACACGCAAGAGCACTGAGAAGTGTACAATCATGTATTCTCTGGAAATAATATTATCTTAAGCGATATTTATAGAAGAGCGTGAGTGTACTGAAAAGGATGACATGAATGATGCATATCCAATATCCTTATATATATGTTACGTTGTAAGTCAAATAGAACACTTCCTTATATTAAAGATGCGGAAAGATTCGAGGAGAACCCTATACGAGTTATGAAATATGTAAACGTTAAAAGTAAAGCCCGTGTGATTGCAGAATGACTACAATAGTTACAAATCTTCGGACATTCTAAAAACTTCTATGTGAAGTAGACAGAGCCAAAATGTTATTCTAACTCAAAGTAATACACAAAAAATATAATCAAGACTGTAAAAATTTATCCTAAAGCACTTAATATAGCTTATAATGATGTGAAGAACTATATTTTTGAAATTTGATGACTGCAAAGAACTCCTCAAAGTAAACTTCATTTTAAACTGAAATATTACAAGAGAAATTTTCTAGCATTCCTAAATGTACTCCAGTAGCTCACATGAAAAGAAATGCATGAAAAGTAAATAGCAAAATATTACATTCTGTTAATATAGACAAAACTATAAGTTTAATGTAGTGGAGGAGGTGCAGGAATGCTTACAGTAAGTAGTTTACTAAATGGAGGATAAACATAGCAGCAGGCTCGTCAGTTTACCTATAGTGGAGATTTTTCAGGCGATTTCTAGGAATTTTCTTCAGCAAGACATTTGGCAAAATTTGGGAAAATGGGAACCGCATTTACAAAGAGCGACGTTAGTGTGAATGTCATTTTAAATATTAACCGTGCTGGACATGACAAAAAGTATTCGGTGTACCTAAAAATGTTGACAGCATAACATATCGGATTTTGTGGATATTTATATTTTAGATGAATTCAGACGTGTACTAGAAGTCTAAATAGGACTATATAAGGATGTCGGACTTTGTAAAGTACATGGTCAGATCTTGAACAGAATTAAAATGTGTATTAAGCCAAACGAACTCAAAATAAAATAGTAAATCCAAATCTATAGCGGTGAATTCTCCACTCATGATTATGGTATGTCGTAATGTGTAGTAGTTCATATTTTGTGGAAGAGCAGCATATAAGAATGTGAGAATGGATTGGGACTGTAGAATTTAGTTCCACATCGTGCAGTTATTCAAAAACATATGACACTTTTTATGCCCTCACATTATTTGTCCAGTGAATAATGCGCTACATTACTGTTAATTATGTGTTAATATTTGAAAGTACAAATACACTACATAGGTACACGCTTCCTTCGTATATCTGTATATGTGTATGCGTTTCTTTATGTGTTTATATCTCATGTTGCAAAATAAAAACTATAAAATGAAAACGGTAGTCTGATTAGCTAAATGTCTTTTATTACATAGTTCCGTTTCTTTTTAATCTAAATTGAAATTTAGGATGTGTTCTGTCATTAGAGATGATAAAATAAGCATCACATCTGTACTGAAGTTAAACCTCAACCACTCTAAACATATATTGCCTTACTTGTGGTGAGGTGAGACATGTTAATGATTAATATACGTTCTGAAAAAATATTTACACCATCTATGTGTCTTCTGAAATAATTGCTTAGAGCATTACTTAAAAAACTCACAAAGTCACATGGTTATATTTTGTACTTTTCTTCTATTCTGTTTTGTACTTTAGAGTATCATTCCGTCATTATACTTTTCCGACTAGAAAAATAGCCATTGGACAATCAGTATTCACTGAAGTCGGATGGATTTCCAATGCATTTACCATTCCATGATCATGCGTAGGGCGAAAACAAACAGTACACAAAAATAACAGTTCAATCAACAATAACACGGACGAGAAACGAACTCACTCGTAGCAGCAACTAAAAAACGCAAAGTCAAACGACAAATAATCTTCTAGAAAGAGGCAAAAAAGAGTGGCAGGTAAGTATGTGTAGTATACATGTATACCTCCAATTCACACACATATATGTAACGAGACAGGAAAGATCTATTTTATTGCCGTGGCATAATTCAGTTGTGCTGTGGGAGATTCCAGTCAATCAGAGCCTAAGGCGTATGAATAAAATGGCAGTGATCTGCCTTAGCAGCGAAGCGGCAATTTCAAACTAGCTGCGGATTTGACGGCATAGAAGCAGCATCGCTTTCTTTGAGATGTCAGATTTTCTGTGTCAACCACCGACTATATGCAACTCATTTGATTAATATCAGCTTCCACTCTGCTTCATATAAACCTCAGTGTATATAGTAAGTCATGCGATTTTTCCTGTCTCGCATACACATATATTTACTTTCAATTCATATGCAAGATTAATCCTTGTTACCACTCGCTAACACTCGTTACACTAATGAATATTTGTTTGTTTTATTAACTTGCTTTCTGAATATTCTTTATTCACGCCTCTTTAAGAAAATCACTGGAAAAGGATACTTTCTATGAGCTGTCTTTAAAAAAAAACTTATATATATATACATATATATATATATATATATATACATATATATATATATATATATATATATATATGTGTGTGTGTGTGTGTGTGTGTGTGTGTGTGTGTGTGTGTGTGTGTGTGTATGTGTGTCTTATATATGTTTATATATATGTATATATATATATATATGTGTGTGTGTGTGTGTGTGTGTGCATATATATGTATGTGTATGTGAATATATATATATATGTGTATGTATACATGTATGTGTATACATGCATGTGTATATATGTATGTGTATATATGTATGTGTATATATGTATGTGTGTGTATGTATGTATATATATGTATGTGTATGTATGTATGCATGTATAGGTGGTTTTCAGCTGCTATATTTCCTGTTTGCTTATACGAACGAAACTGCTGTAAAAGAGAAGTAAATAAATCCTGATGCTTCGATTTTTCTGCAACCCAGATGACTTAAAATCATTGCATTCTTATAACACTGTATATTTTGTAGAAAACTGTTTCCTGTATGAGTAATATGGAAGTGCCTAAGAATATTTGGTAGAAGTGGATGCCTAGTTTTATCTTCTCCTCAGAGTAACAATGATATTTCGATTTAGCTGGCCATCTGTAAGCCTTACTATGTCTGCATTATGTGGTTGTATAACAGACTTGTCCTTAGTTTGAAAATGCATTTTTTGTCTATTTTCTTGCTGGTTCGGTTTCCCAGCACGCTATTTGTATATACACTGCTGCTACTGATTATGTCTCACTACTGTTTATATGAGACATTTGTCTGCATATCCTGTCCATCTGATGATGATTATATATTGGCGCTTGAATATTCACAAACTGTGAAAGGTCGCTGTATTGTTTTTAAGTTAGATTATTTTCTTCTTCTTATAACCTAGTTACTTTGCCGTGTGTTACTTATTTTCAATGAAAGAGAGAACGGGAATAGAACAGTGGAGAGACGGGGAGATATAACTTCGTAAGAAAAAGAATGTAAGTAGCAGAATGGCGAGAAAGACATAACATATGAGGCGAAATATTAGGGTAAGGAATATAAATTTAGTGACAGACAAGAAAAGAACGATGACAAATAGAGTAAACGAATAAAAGTTGTAATGATAAAGAAACAGAAAGACTAATAAGAATAGATGTGGTAAACAAAGAAGAGAGAGAGAGAGAGAGAGAGAGAGAGAGAGAGAGAGAGAGAGAGAGAGAGAGAGAGAGAGAGAGAGAGAGAGAGAGGATTGTAGGAAAACATCGAAGAAGTGTAGGACTAATATCTTGTAATGAATTAAAAATAGAATTTCTCAGAATCTTGTAATAGAAATCTTCAATAATAAAAGTTTTTAAAAACCACACTTTGATAAAAAAAAAAATATCTTAAAATTAGAAATTAAGAATTCTCTAGACAGTTTAGATTTTTATGATGGCTTTCTGTTAGTAAAAATTACATGATCATAATTAAGATAATTTTTTTTTTTATTATATGTATACATTAGGACAATATTTCTATTTCATGATATTTTCTTCATAGCCCAATGTATGTAAAGTTCTCTTTATTTTTCCATTTCCGATAAACATATGTTTGCTGAGAATTAATTTTCTTTATAGATGTTCTTAATGCCCTTGCTAAAAGCATTTTTGAACTGGTAATTCTACTCTGCCATGATAGTTTTTTTTTTATTGTACGGTGGGTACTTTTTAACTATGTGTGATGTATGTTTTATATAGTCGGAAAAATTCTGGCAAAAATAATCTGCTAAAATGGAATGAAGACTATGAAATTAATAAGAAAATATAAAAAAATTACTTCTAATCATTTCTTACATTTTATCTTGTGTCGAATAACTCATTAGCCTAACTCCAAACCAAAGGAGAAAGTATCGTAGATGGCACTTGAATAACGAAACTTGTTTTGGATTTCGATTAGAATTAACATACTGCTTTAGAATATCAGTTTTGTCACTTAATTTTTCGCTAGTTTGGAAGAAAATTTTTTTTCATCATTGATGCCAGTTTCCAATTGTTAGCTAAGAGCAATTTTCCTTCTCATATAACATCTTCAAATGATTACACTTTTTTATTCGCATGAAGAAAACTTTTTTAAAATTTAGAGCGCTACCTTATAATTGAAATCGTGAATACCCGACATCAAAGCTGTTTAAATTGTCAACTTTTGCGCCAATAAAGATAATGATACCAATCTAAAAATCATTGTAGAAAGGAAGAATAACAGATGAAAAAAAAATAAAGAAAAAATGTAATTTACGTCTTATACTAACTTAAGGCGACAAAACTATTTTTAGAATTGTATGTGTAAATATACACGCAAGAAATACATGTATATGTAAAACGTGTTCTAAACATCAGTAATTTTTTTCGAAATTAAAAACAATTACATGTGCCTTGATTAGCTAAGCTATTTATCTTTTTATTTTAGCATGTCTATGTTCCTATATAAAAATATATATGGGTATCTGTGTGTGTGTGTGTGTGTGTGTGTGTCTGTGTGTGTGTGTGTGAACGAGCATGTGTGGGGCATAAAAATTGTTATTATAACGATTAGAAAATAAATAAATGTACTGAGCAGAGCATCATTTCTAAAAAAGTGGATTCCAAACGTATTTTGAAGAACTAAATGAATGAATGCAGGGCGAAAATAAAACGCTGAGACAAAGAAAAACCGAAAGAAGTAAATTCTATTGATACGAATATCTGAATAATTATGACAAAGCCGAGATACGCCAGGACGTAAAATACTAATCTAGAAATTTACAACTGTGGCTTATGGTATTTTCTGTTTTCGGTAAGTTTAATTGCAATTTAGAGAAGTTCACTGCAAGGTGTTAATTTACACTTGACATGCTGAATGAAATTGAAGTCTCTATATATGAGACAACGGAAACATATTTTATGTTTATGCTGTTTCTAACATTTGAAATGTTTGGTCGAGCTTAAAATACTGCGATTGGTGGTAAACGTCCAACAATGACTGACACATTATATAGTAATTTCTTTTACATTCACTACGACTTAAATGGGTTACTTGGATTTTTTCGTTAAAATATGTATCATTACATGACTTCCTTCATGTTTGCCTTTCTTTTTAATGTTCATCTGCTGTTTCTACCACTTTTTAAAACAGTTTTTCAACTTCCGAGCATTTGTTACATTCATTATTTATAGATTGTTTAAGGCATCGAGCTAGCAGAATCGTTAGCACGCAGGGCAAAATGCTTAGCAGCATTTCGTCCGACTGGACCTTAGAAAATTATATATATATATATATATACACACACACACAGGGTTGAACAAAATGAGGGAAACACCTAGCATCATAGCATCAAGATTTTGAGATATCTATAAAACCGTCAAATGCTTGTTTATTTTTGTTTTTTTTATTTATTATTAGTGTTGCTTAAATATGTTTTGTTAAAATTGCTATTTCTTTTCATATATCATCAGAAAGAGGTAATAAAAATTCCTTAAAATGACAGATCTATCAGACTTTCAAAGAAGTCAAATTGTTGGTACTCGTATGGCAGGTGCTAGCCTAACGACAACAGCCGAAATGTTTGTATCAAGAAGTACTGTCTCGAAAGTAATGACAACCTTTGAGAAAGAGGGAAAAACCTCCTCGTCGAAACAAAACTCCGAAAGAAAACCAATACTTTCAGATAGGGACAGTTGAATTCCTACACGAATTGTTAGAAAGGATCACACAATTACTGCAGAGCTTAATGACCACCTCAAGAACCCAGTTTCTACAAAAGCTGTTCGCCGGGAGATACACAAAACCGGATTTCACGGAAGGGCTGCAATCAGAAAATCACTATTTTCAAAAACAAACGTTACAAAGCATTTACAGTGGAATAAAAATCTACAGAATTGATCCCTACTGCAGTGGAAGAATGTTATTTTCTCGGACGAATCATCCTTTATCTTATTTCCGACCACCGGCTGAGTATACAAGTGGAAACAGCCAAAAGAAGCATTTGACCCCTTCTTCCAACTATTAAACATAGAGGAAAATCTGTTGTACTCTTTCGCCCCAACTTTCTCTCACTGTTTCTTGAGTAACGCTGCGATGGACTGGCGCCCCGTCCAGCTGGCGGAACACATACACCATAGAAACCGGGAAACCGGGCCCATGAACCTGGCTAGGCTTGAAAAGAGGCGCATGAAAAAAAATAATTAACTATATCACACTCATTTCGAGCCATATCTATACACACACACACAAACTTAGATGCACACATACACACACACTCACACACACACACACACACACACACACACACACACACACACACACATTACCAAATAATTTTCAGCACAGAAGTGAAAAACCATGTATATATGCATGCATCTCTCTCTCTCTCTCTCTCTCTCTCTATATATATATATATATATATATATATATATATATATATATATATATATATTTGTGTGTGTGTGTTTGAAAGTATAAGTACATGAAAACATGATTTATAACCTTGTACCACTTACTGTGGTAAAAGGTTGTTTTATTTTGCTATGAAATTTTCGCAACTAAAGTGAGTTTAGACCTCTTTCAACGGAAGCATATTTTCTGAGTATATGGAGTTAATCACCTTCTAATAACTACTTACTATAGATTTCATTTTTATCACTGTTTATTCAGATTGTGAAATATTTCTTACCAAAGAGGTTACACTGATATTCCAAATAGTTTGAAACTACACGATGGTTAACCATTAAATCTTCTCTTCATTTGTTTTCTGTGTATCATATTTGTTTTTATTTTAAGAGGTTTTTAGTAGTATTGCTAATTTGTGTCTCTGTATATGCAGTTTGTACTACTTTAAATAGTTCTATTAATAAAGATAAGACAAATAATTTGGTTTGTTTTATGCCAACAGCCAATAAAAAAGAAATGATAATTTTTCTATCTCCCTGAAGTTATGTATAAGATTCCACTGTTGTGTTGCATAACTGTCCCCAGTGTGAAGACAAAGAAAATAGTTATGGCTCTTCCTGTAAATTGCTTTCTTTTACTACATTTATACTTGTTGAAAAGGAAGATTCTAAGGAGAGATAAAAAAGACGATAAAACCGAGTAAAGAAGTTAAGTTTAGTATTTATTCATACAGAGTATTACTTTAAAAATAAGGAACTTATATAAATTATCCCTTTAGAAAAAGTCAGCAGTCTTTTTTTCCTCATGGAAGAAACTGTAATATCAATTGCATAGATCAGAATGAATAGCAATGTTAATAAAAACAAGTGTCAACGAACCAAGAGACAAATATTTACCAGTCACTATAAATAAAACCATCCTTATTCTTGTTCCATCTCTCCTAACCCTCTCTCATTCAGACCTTTTCATTGCTCAGTTGTTGCGCATGCTGTAAATCTTTAGTTGACACTGTGGTTAATGTCAGCAAGTAGACTAGAATGTCAAAAGAATAGAAACATAAGTGTATAAATACTCCAATCAACTGACAAGCCTGATTGGATGGTCAGAGAAAGGTTAGAAATCATAAACATTTTTCAAAGTTTATCTCCTTTTTACGATGGAAATCTGTTAAATAAATATCTAATGATATAGTAATCTTTACGTCAGGGAAATTGCTGTCTGCTAATAATGTTAGTTATTTACAAAATAAAAATATTATAAATCTAGACGTAGTGCGAAAATAGTTAATGCCAACCAAATGGAGATCGAACTGATTTATTCTGAATAATGTCTTAAATATTTTATTTTAAATACTATCAGCAACTTACAGATACATTTATAACAGTATAACTGCAAGTAACTAAAGATGAGTAGACATTTTATTTTGCTTCAGCGTAGCAAACGCGTAGCAAATATAATCTAATTTAACTATATATTTGCTTGTTCCAATACAGACAAGAGTTCTGAGATATGTAATGGAGGTAAACTGTGAAACTATAATATTCGTGACTTCACTAATTAGCGAAACTGTGTTTATATGACAACTTAGTGATGAGTAGCATTCATGAATAAGATTTGAAATGTTAAACTACTCCACTTTTTAATTCTTTTATATTTAATTTCATTAAGCCTGAGTCAAAATCACTTGTGTTGGCGTATGCACACCTGATCATTTTACAATACTACAGCCAATTATGCAACGTCGACGACATATTCACAATGGTGATGAGTTCATACATCATGTGCTAGTGAAAGTAGCAGTATTCTTCAAACTACAAAAAAGCCGATCAAAAATTCCCTGTTACATCAACAGAGTAGCTTATTGTGAAACGAAAGCGCAAAAATGGGGAGTGCACAGGCGGAAGTCAAATAAATATTCTAAAGAATCTGGATCGATTTCAAAATAGACAACATAAGGACCACTAAGATAATCAGCTACATACTTTCAGGAAAAAAAACCCTCCTTTTTATAGGACTAAAATAAATTTTGTGATACTTTCAATAGAAGATTATTCTTAAGGAGCTAAATTTGATATGCGGTTTTGATTCCTAATGGAAATCGTTTTGTTTAAGTCGGTAATGTTTGGGAAGAAGAGCATAAATATCACAACTGCGTCTTTCTTCACTTCTATAAATCTGAACCGTCATGTCTGTGTAAAAAATTATTACAACCATACGAATTTCCTCAAACAGTCGGCACTTTGGATGTGTGCGTGTGTGTGTGTGTATGTGTGTGTTGATGCGAATCTGAATATGTGTCCGTGTCAATGTGAGTTTGTTAATGTGTGTGGGTGTGTGTAAGTGCTTGTGTCTGTGAAATGCCATTTTCTACACATAAAAGCATTTCGTGACTTCAATTATTTGACAATGTTCCATTAGCATATACGTGGTAGAGGCTAGAATGATCGGAGACAATTTTGTTGGTGACGGCACCGATAAATCAAATTGTAGCAAACACCTGCTATAAACGGAAACCTGAAACTTTTCACATTGTCGTTCATATGTTTTGCGGGAGAAAAACATCGTGTAGCGTTTAATGAAGTTTGGCGACCTTTACATTTCCCTTGTGCGCTATAAAACAAATTTACCATAAGACTGAAATTATAAAGTCGTCACATAATTCTAATGACTTCATGTGTATTTTCTTCAGCCGTTTACCAGTTATATCTCTAAAGAACGACAGAATCATGGCAAATTCTCATTAATATGTAAACAAGCTATTCGGTTTTGAAGCTTTGCTGCGTGATCTAAAACATTCCGTTTGGCTACTAAATGAGTCGATAAATGACCGAATGTCTTCGATTCAGAGCATACATATATATATATATATATATATATATATATATATATATATATATATATATATATATATATATATCATGTTCTGATTCGAAGACATATATATGTATGTATGTGTGTGTGTGTGTGTGTGTGTGTGTGTAATATATATATATATATATATATATATATATTTATATCTACGCACTCACGCACTCACTCTCACGCACTTATATATGTGTGCGTGTATGTGTGCGCGTGTGTGTGTGTGAGTACTTACACTCTCATATACATTTACATACAAGTATGTAATGCTGTGGATGGAGAAGAAAGGAAGAGAGTAGAAAAAGTAAAGAAGATAATGTGGCAAGAGAGAAAATCATTGACTGCTGTTACGCTAGCTTTAAACGGGGTGACAGGAGGCTAGGATGAAACAGAATGGAAGGAAGGACGATTAAAATAAATTGCTGGTGAAATAGAGACATTAAAATGAAGTAAGATAGTGTGCAAACGAATGATATAGTAATATACAGAGAAAGTCGGATTAAAAAATATAGATCGAAAGGGAAGAGCAAATGACATAGAGAGTGTGAGAGAGAGGGGGCGGAGAGATAAATGATTAGCGCTAAAATACGGTTTTGTTTGATAAACTGTCTCGAGATGAACAATAATAGTAAATCGTCTGAGATGACTTTACAACCGACAAAATAGTTTTAACTTTGATAGAAGAACTAGCATAATGCATACACTAACATTCAGAGAAACGCGCTCTAAAACTAATCTAATGTGGAACATTAAGAATAAAATACAATAATCACGTTCTAGAAGAGGCCATATTAGTTTGTTTTATTTTATTTACTTTGGTTCTGTTAGCGATATATTCAATAAAGGTATTTCAGAGAAAACTGTCGTTTCACGAGAAATTTCTTTTAGCATGATTAAGTAGTGTCTGTCGAGTTATCTGTTCCTTTGCTATATAATATACAGTATTAATGAAAAATATATAAATAAAGTCGGTAAAATTATCCAGGAGATTGTTAAAATAAGCCAGTCCATTTAAGGTGGTACTGTATAGTAAATCCTTTTACTTTTAACTCTGAGTCTACTTTTTTTCTCGATATAAAAAGCAAATAAGTAGAATCATGCACAATATAAATATATTTTATGAGAATTTTATTCAACGGTAAGCATTTAATATGCTTATAACGGGAAGAAAAGCACTCAAGTTGAATTGTTTTTGCATTAATGTATTCACTCGACCAATCTACATGATAGTTACGAAGTTTTATTAAATATCCTTAATAATCAATCACACCAATAGCAATTAGCTCAAAAGTCTCTACTTTGTCACTCGAGCTATTAGAAATAGCAGCAGACAAATTCCTATCAAATCATATCCGACAGTCTCAAACAAACAAGAAGGCACGTGATACAATATTGTCATAGATACACAAAACATTGCAGATGATTACGACTAGCGTGCGATTGATCATTGGCCTATTCAGTAAAGATTTATCTGAGGTTATGAAACAACAGCAATAGGCAAAATTAATATCAGCCGACTATAAATGAGAGAGCTCATTATATAAGGAAGTGCAACCAAATCTCCTGCATGTCACCAATACCGGATCTGAAATAGAACACAGTGGGTAAGTCTAGAGCAGTGGTTCCCAAAGCGTGCCGTACTTCCCCCTTGGGTTGGTGGAAAGATTCAGAGGAGTGGGGAATTGAAAAAAGTGAAGCGATAATAGGGTAACCAAAATGGGTTGATGTATGTCAACAAAAGCCAAAATAATGGTTTAATTAGATCAAGTTTTATGTGCAATACTGTTGTTTTGAATTTGCTGCAGAAAGTGGTCTGTGTTTATGGGGGTAAGCGGGGTGGAGTGCTAGCAATGTTGCCTGGGTGTCAAGGGGGTGGCAAACGGAAAAAAGATTGGGAACCACTGGTCTAGTCCTAGATAGTCTATGCCCGCAAAAGAAAGAGTGATTGATTATTGGTCTTCTCCATCATGATTTATTTATGGCTAAATAAGAAGAAAATCAACATGACTTAAAATATACTGAAACCTTATTGCTTGACTTGATTCTTCAAATTTCCTACTAGTTCTGTTTTTCAGTTTTAAGCTTCTTCCTCACCACCTTTTTCCCTCATTTATTTTCATAATTCCATACCAGTTGAAATTTTATCATTTTCCGACAAAGGGACCGAAACATTTCACTTATCTTCTTTCCATTGCATGAAATTTGTTCTACCAAATGAAATATTTGTATTACTCTTGTCGGGGAAGAATATCACTAGTTTACTTGGGTCTTATATTTTTACTATATATTTTTTAACTTCTGCCACTATGACTAGTCTTAAAAAGTTCCATATGGATTAATTATACAGAATAATACAGCATATTCTTCAACTTCATCCAGACATTACTACACAGCGTTATTCATCTCTTATTTACTGTAAAGCATGTTATGTAATCACATTTACTTTTTTAGATATTGCCTTCCGTCTAGACATCATAAACCAGTTACCATTAATTTATCACTTACATGCATTTTCTCCGAACTCTGAAAATTACCTGTCTAATACATATACTCTTAAACTTATAAATGCCAAAAATACTGCCTCATTTTCCCAGGAAATAATGTATTTCGTAATTCACTGTTGTACCTTTTTATATGGGATAGTCCACATGTGAAATAGATAGGCAGGTGTATATAGCCAAAATATTCACTGAAAATATTTTGTTCTCTTACTTTGCACTCCATCACACAACTACTACTCTTATCGTTTGCAGCCCACGCATATCTATTATTCGGTTACTTTCTAAACTGCACATCTCAACCATATTGCTCGTCTCATCGCCTCTTTGTTTAGTAACTCTACACAATGACTGTCCAGCTATATTGATAAACTCAAATTACCACTTGTCGTTACCCTGCTCTGTCATATCGAAGATACTAATAATGTAGTTAAACTTCTTAAAACATTTTTCTCCATGGCAAAGTCTCACAATTTCTATTCAATCCTTGAATACCAACAGCATCACTGAAAGTTTTAGACCAGAAGCATTTCTTCACTCGTTACTTAAACTTAGCACCGTGACTATCCTAATTTTCTGCAGTTTTTCTTTCTCCAGTGAGTTCTGCTTAAGCATCTAAATGCGCTTGGATTATCCAATGTTATGTTCCAAGCAACCTGACTGGTGAAACGTACGTTAGAACTAATAATATAAATTCGAGCTTATGGTAGTTTCTCATAAATACATATATATGAGTTTGTGTGTGTGTGTGTGTGTGTGTGTGTGTGTGTGTGTGGGTGTGGGTGTGTGTGTGTGTGTGTGTGTGTATTAAATATCGGGACAAGCTGAAGAGTAATTATTTCTCAGCGGTCAATACAACTCAACACTTTTGAGCAAATAGCTTTGGAGATAACAAAATGAAAACCGTCGTGTCAGAATGGTATGAGACATTTGTTTCAGCCGTCATTGACAGGCTTGAGGGTGCAGGGCAAAGTAGAAAAGTGGTTGCAAATATACCAGTGTAATCCTCACACTTGCAGCATCTGCAAGCTTCTTTGCAAATCGTTAGCGGGACTCAAATCTTACATTCCACATAAGCATTATGACTGACACAGAAAGTGTAGCTTGTTAGATCCTCTTACGTCGAAACTGACGGCAGAGACCATCATAGATATAATCACACAAATAACGCGAATAACATATAAAGTAAAGAAGTAATAGACAAAAAATACCGGAAGTTAGACATGCGAAAAGAAGTATCTGTAAACGTAAAAATATAAAGCAAAATAAACAACAAAGAAGTGTACAATGAATGCTAATACGCAAAAGGGAGAGACAACAAATACGTGTATATCCCCACCTTAAGTCAAAGAGATAGTATTTTAAATTACAGATAAGAATAAAAACGGTGGATTGACATTCGAACTCCTAAACAGCATTACATTATAGAAGAAAGTCATAAACATCACATGAAGCCACCTCGCAGCTACCTTAAGAACCTTTGGACAAACACATGTAAAAAGAAAGGTCTCTCAAACATGATTTACTGCAACTTCACCGCAAGAAACAGCGTACTCTCAGCCTTCTGTCACCTCATAAAAACACATTAACCGGGACGAAATTTTAACTTTAGAACTATAGTATCCAGCGTGAACATACACTTCTACAAAATTTCATGGATTTTGATATTCTGAAATTAAAACTTCAAACCTTCCGAGGTTGTTGAAAGGTTCACTGAAGTTATCAATAAAAGAACGAATTCATATTACAGTATTGAAGCATGTATAAAATATTGTGTTTCCAAACAAAGATATTCATTTAGGTGTAGAAAATGAAATTGCTTAGTCATGAGAAATAACGAGTATTTGGTAAGAAGTCAACATGAAAAATATGTTGTGGGCTGCACAAAATTCTTAGATCGATATTATTGATAGAAAGCTTTGTCGAAGTGGTGCTCCAACATGTCCACAGCTTATGACTCGAACCAGTAAATGAGTAAAGCAACTGATTAAATTTATTCAAACCCGAAAGAAAAATTCTCTTTAGATGCTTAAAACTAAAATATCAGTTTTAATTAATGTAGACAAAAGACAAACTTTTTAACTATTTCTATTTTAAACTCAACCAAATTGTACAAAAAAGTATTCAGGAACAGCAACTGTTTTTCTCTTGACAACAAATAATGGATTTTATTCATAAATACCTGGAATGAAATGAATAAGAACACCTATGAGTTTTGCAACAAACACTGTTATTGATATATAAAAGAATGCCTTATCATGTAGAACAATGACACTGAATGTTAAATTTATGGAAGAATAAAAATAAAAAGGTATTTTCTTTGGTACTAACTTATAGAAGACTATTGTTTATCATGTCAATATAATTATTATTGGCAAGAAGAAACGTTTTCCTTATTCATTAACAAAGAACGCCTGCTAGATTCCTAAAGCTATTGATGGCATCAGCAAACGAAATCGTCTTAAAGGCTGAATTTCAGATAGTATCGAATTTAGTTGAAGACAGCTGCAATTCTGAAAGACTTAATATGAATGCAAATTTTCGCGAACATAGTTAGAATGTAAAAACTCGTTAGAAAATTCAAGTCGTTAATGTTATTTCTTTCTGCTTTTTTTTATGTTATTATTTGCTTCAATCAAAAAATAAATTGTGAATAAGTTCTGTATGTACAGTTGTTTGCAGATGAAGGTTGAAATATCTCGATATTTGCTCAACAGCAAGAAAAGAAAAAAATCTCTTTAAATAGTTAAAAATTCCAATATAAACTAGAGCACCTGTCAAATGTATTTATGATTAATCTCCGATGCAAGCACCGTTGATGAGAGGCAAATTTTCGGTAAACGCGAACCGGTTTCATTTCATTTAGATGTAATTCACAACTAGTTTCAAAGCCACACTCCGTGCGGACTTTTCCGCTAGCTTTGCGGAGGGCTAATTAGGTCTGCGGCTCAAAATGAAGGGCAAATTTTCAATCCTGGGATCATCCTGATTCGAAAAAGATATAATTTCTACATAGAACAAATGTAGGCTGAGATACAGAGGTGTCGGACGGACAGACAGACTTTCGAGTTTATTAACATAGATGTATTCCCTATTTTCCGATCAGGAACCTTTGAACTTCTGTTAATGGGATCATGGCGTGAATAACAGAGACCACTCGAACCACTCGAAATAGCAGCTACTTTCATTCAGATAACATATAACTATTTTTAAAATGGCAGGATACGTTGAAGAATGAAGCCTATCTGAAAGAATACGAGATAGTCATGTTTAGAACGATTTGTACCTTAGTTCTTATAGATCAGAAATGAACCGGATCTGAACGGGTACTAAATTTACCATCATTATCTATTCTGAAAGATTACTGGGGCCTATCCGGGAAAATAATGAAGACAAAAGAAAATAGCATGATGACCGGAATTAAATTATTTTAAAAATTGAATATTAAAGAAGTTACAAAGTAAACAAGATTTTTTTAGATATCTTGTGATGGTCTGTGCCAGCTGAAATTCAGCTTAATAATGATCACAAAACAGAATGAGTATATGTCTCGAACAAAAATATTTCTATGAAGATGGACTCAATACGAAACGTCACAATTCTTCTTAAACTATCATAACATCCTCTATGTTGTAAGAACCAACTGCATAGAGTGTCAGGATAGAAAAGTTATAGAATGTTTTAAAAGAATAAATTATTAAAATCATAACGTGACCAAAAAACTATTAGCACGTTTGTCAATTCGCAAAATAAGTATTAAGGCAAATGCAATGAACAAAAGCCTCTATAGCCTCTTGCTATAGCAACCAACTCTACGTATAACCACACCTTACAGTATAATAAACACAGGCCAAATTGTAATTCAGGAAACAGTGTCTGAACATAGGATGAGACGACCATGGCTGGAAGGACTTTTATTAGTGCTATTTCTATAATATTCTTATCGAGTCTAAAAGTTAGACTTGTAGAAAATGCTTTCATATTTCTGAAGACTGCGTGCGTAAAATAAGGAACTCTGATTAATACTACTACTACTCAGTCAAGTGTCTTTTGCGGGTGATTCGAATCTTTTCCCAAAACATTTGCTTAACGCCTTGTAAAATATTGCTCTACGTTCAGTTAATCTAGGGTCAGTTCCCACAGATCTACTTTGCGTTTGATTAATGAAAAACTTCTAATAAAATATTAAGAGGGATTCAATTAACAAAACCGTAATTCTGCCTCAGCAAAAGATATATGCCTTATGTGAGTGAGGTCACACGTACTCGTAACTTAAAGTCTTCTGCTTTGATTCTCTTTGTATCCTTCATTCCTTCGTATTTGTAATTATTTCGATTATCGGTATTGAATTTTCTCCCCTATGTACTTCCGATATATCCTCAATTTTAAAAAAATGACTATCCTTATCCTTTTGTCATTTATCTGTCACTTGATTTTCTTATTAATTACCTTTGAATGGATCGAATGACGGATCCCTGGTGAAATGTTTTGCGTTCTTATTTCATTATTGGCGTTATTGAGTTTTACACAAAGTACAGCTAACTTCCTGCCATCTAGTAAACAAATCAAAAAAGAATAAAAAATAGAGAGAAAAGAACCATGAAGAAGGGTGTTAAACTAATTGAAAAATAACTGTTAGAGGTTTGTTTCAGCTAGAAATTCAATCGGCTCATTCACGAATAAGAATATAAATTTTGTAAAAGACAAAATTGTTTCTTCTAATCTACACTTAACAAAGTTCTATTAAATTTAGTAGCGTTCTTCCATCTTCCTGATTATTCGAAATGTAAACCAGTCTTATTTTCTACCGCCATCACATTTTGCAATGGCTATTCGGTAACATTATAAGCAGGACTCATCACTGCTTATAAATGTCAAATTCATTCGGGAGAAAAACCAGAATTAATGGGAATTAATGGGATGTATATGTAATTGCATTTAGAATGCAATATCATAATGCACAAGCTCTGCAAATTCAAAATCCTTTTCAGGTGTATGCAACATTTATTCACACCGGTCATGTATACTTCTATTTATTTTTGTTTATTTCTTTAATTTCAATTCATTTTCTTTCTTTCTTGAAAGATAAGTATGTTATCCTAAATTGTCCTGGAAATATCTATTTAGGTCAATAGTCCTTTCCACCACCGCGACTGCTGAGAACAAAGCATCCACATTTCGTGTGTGAGAAATTCATAAATTCAACGTAGCGACCACGTTTTAAGACAATCCTATCACGTAACATGTATTCATATTAAAGAAACAAAACTCGTTGATAATGCATGCATATACTTATCACACAACACGCTTTTGAAGCATCTTAACGCGAGAGTTATGCCAGTCCTCTCAAATTCATGTGGGAATCTCACTTCATCTAGGCGATAGTTGCTTTATGATACATGTCAGTTCGCTGGAACTTTCTATTGCTCAAAATCAGTTAGCGGTTTATGAGCACATAGTTGCACATGAATCATCTCTATGTTATCAAATACAATTATCATTGTTTTCGTATTATTATTATTATTCAAACAGCCATCTATGCTAAATGTTTCAAGGCTTAATAGTCTCATAAACACAGACATTCGCATGAATTGTTGAATCACGTAGCTGGATGCACTTTATATTACAAAATTCCCCAGCTGAAAATGGTGTGGAAATTATGACTTAATAAATTCTGTATACTGCAACATATTTAGCACCTTAATCCATCCCAGAGACCCTCAATAGGTTCAGATACACAGATTGCATTCAATGTTTTGCATATATTTATACATTCATGTGTTTATACTAATGTATGCATAATAAGCGCAAATGGAACGTGTACGTGTATGTGTCCTTGTAACTGCCTCGACTTTTGTGCATACTTGTAATGAAAAGTTCATGGACATTCAGGATTTTTTGTTTTACTTAGAATTTTGCTTGCTTTTTAGTAAATCTCGCATCTATCCTCTCCTTTCCCCCTCTCTTAATCTAAAATCAAAACTACAGTTTTTCATGTGTCTTTTAAATTTACATCCGCTTCAATCGCAAGCTAGAATTGTGATTCTAGGCCATAAAACATGTTTAAGGGATTATTAGTTGTAGTAGTGTTGTGTGTGATGGACAATTTTTTGATATATTTAAATAATACAGGAAAAGGAAAATCTTATGAACTTTGCGTGCAAGGTGGGAATGGCAGAATCGTTACTGCACCGGGCAAATGCTTAGCAGCATTTCTTACGGCCTGAGCTCAAATGTTACCGGAGCCAACATTGCCTTTCATCCTTTCAGAGACCCTAAAATAAGTAGCAATTGAATAGCAATTGAATCGATATAATCGACTTGTCCGCTCACACTAAATTACTAGCATTGTACCAATATTACGAGCGTGCATTTGTGTGTGTGTGTGTGTGTGTGTGTGTGTGTGTGTGTGTGTGTGTGTGTGTTTGTGCGCACGCATGTATATGCAAAGATGTATCTGTGAACGAATTTCTATTGCTAGAAAATATATTTCTAGTTACTAAACCTCTGAGACGATAATTTGGAAGACATTTCTATTTAATAGAGAATAATAAATAACTAAATGAATAAAATAGCATTTCTGTGTAGAATTAAATTTAGTTATCAATCTTCAATTATCCAAAACCTATCAATTCATTTATGAATATATTATAATTGTCTATTCTTGTTTCTGCTTATAACGTGTAAATTTAGGAGTGAAGACAATTCAAAGAGGAGGTTACTTGAAGAGTCAACGGAGTTTGTAGGTCGGATTGAATCGAACAAACTGAATTTTCACTTATAAAATCTATATAAATAATTATGTATCAGATTATGACACATCTGTGAGTTGGCTTTAAAAATAGAGAGGTGAATAAACATCTAAATATGTTTGACTATTGCTGCAAGTACTATATTTTATGGATTTCCTTAATAACATTTTCTACTGTCATACAAATCCTTTAATCTTTTTTCATGGAAATATTGATTTCATAAATAACTGAGAAGGTAAAATTTTCTGAATATCGAGTGCAGCTCATTCTGAGAAACTCAGAATACTGCTAGTACACTTGTTTTACCGACCAGAGATAAAGGAATGATGAGAGTTAAGACTGACAACACTGTATTTAAATAAAAATGAAACAGTTTGTAATTAAATACTGTGAAACATTTCCTTTGACACACGGTCTTCTGTCTCAGATATCACCATCTGTCATATAGATATTAAATATAGATGTTTTTGACATATGATTTCTTGTTTATATGACTTATGTAAGACTTAATTGTTTCGGAGGAAGTCGTTACAACTATGGTCTTCTGGTTACAACTATGATCACACATTCTGAGACCAATGAAATTGTTGTACTTAACATCTTTCATCAATACTTGTAAGTCAACGTCCTCGGGAAAATGTAAGGTAGAGGATTTCAGAAGACTAGAATTCTGTGAAAAAAAGGAATTAGTATAGTGCGTAGTTCACTATATCAAGAAGTCATTTTTTAACAGGATGAAAGTCTTAGGGCAAGATGTATAGAAGTGGATATTTTATGAGCTGACTACAGGAGGAAAGCCAATGAATTTAGGATACCAGAATGTAGGTGGCACCCCAGAAGCCAGTTCAGATAGAAGCAATTGCGATGGCATTGGAAAAGGTAGAGATAATGCAAAAGTTTCAGTTTGATAAGCAAGCGACTTTATACCAATTACTCAAGCAGTCAATCAGTCAAGATCTGTCTGTGTAGTAGCAATACCGTCCCAGATGTAGAAACAGTACGCTATCATGAGCTCTAATTTAGTCTTGTAGAGAATTAATATTTTCTAGCACAGAAGAAGTCCAATATTTGAGATGTAGTTTTAGTAATGCTGAGAGATGGGATAAAGAGGAGAAGAGAGAGTTTTATGCGTTGGATGGGAATATTGCTTAGCTCTGGAGGAGATTGAGGGTAATGAAAAGGACTTTGTCGGGTCAAATGTATAAGTTCGTTCGTTCGGAGTCAAACATGAAAAGGAATGCGGCGATGAATAGCCAGTGAGTTTATATTTATTTTCTTAAATTCTAGTGAAGTGTAGAGAGGTTCGGTGCAACACCAACTATCCGAAGCCTGATCTCAATTAGTACAACAGAGCGAATTCTGGATGTAGTGTTAAACCAGGTGGCGGGATATCTCTGCGGTTCAAGTTTTATTGCTTTAAAGATGTACACGTTTTAAGATGTACAAAGAGCGCGCATATTGCGCTAATGAATTTATTATTTATATCATATAAATGTACATGTATTTAATTCATCTTAATTACATAGTATCACATACTAACAGATTAACTTAGTAAATATAGACGCACTTCAGCATTACACTCGTATATTTTTTTTTATATAAGTTCAAATACGTATGGGTATGCACATACATTTTGCCACACATTACACCAACAATTTTTAGCTGTGGCCATGCTAATTTATACACAAAACTTAAGCACATATGCACGGTAGCAACATGTACTTATGAATATTGTATCTACTCGAATGTATATGTGTGTAAAATACTTTCACCTATTAAAAAATATATTATCGGTGTATGGTATTGAGTATGTGCATACATACATACACACATACATACATACATACATACATACATACATACATATTTTGTCTGATAACCTACAACACATGCCCAAAGAAGTCGCACGACTCTACCGCAGCATGAAAGGACGAGCCTATATGAGTATATATAACATCGGTCATCAAAGTAGCTTATCATGGACCAATAGCCGGATTAGTACCTCCCACTTTGAAGGGTATGCGTTTGCAATCCAGGAACATAATCTACAAAAAGGATAGAGATACTGGGAAAGCCGCAAAATGTGACAACCAATGCAGACATTGTGGAGTTCACACTGAAGATATCACCCACATCATAAGCAGTTATCCGAAAATGTCATCACGCTATTATCTACTGATGAGACACGACGTTGTAGCTAGGATACTCTATAATGAAATCTGTCGGAAGGATAACTCCGAGGACAAACAATATAGGTATGTATATATGTATACGATACACAAAAGCATATTATTCTTCAAGGTCATACCGGAAGCAATGAAAAAATTGGTATAGCCTTTTCTTTATCATCTTGACATATATCGTTGAAATTGCACTTGTTAATGGATTAAGTCTTCCTCTATACAGCGATATTACCCAACAAAGTTTCCATTATAAGCAACATATTTGTATCACCGCTGAAACCAACTCTTGAATTGTCTTTGAAAAATTTCAGGTGTGCACTGCTGTGCCCACTTCTTTTCAGCTACTTCCAAAACGTCTATTAACAAAATGTTGTACCAGAAGATACCTTTTTATTGGACCGAGTAGGTGGAAGTCGAATAGTAGCATACCCGGCGACTTCTACTTTTCGAATCATTTATAGATTCGTCTTCGCTCCATTCCTCCTAGTAGTTTTTCTAAACATTTTGTGTACCCCGATGTACCAATCATTGTGACACAGCTACGTATCATTAAATCAAGTAGACTGACGCCATGTCATTCCTAAAAAAATAGCCACCATGATACCCAGGGTCGATTATAGTTCTTTAAGTTCTTATGCCTTCGTAAAATGGGACGCCATTTTTCAATGGACTGAAACCGTTTCCAGATCATACACGTATATCCAGTTTATTTCCTTGTCATCAGATCGGAAAAAAATGTGTCTTCATTAACGTCATGCTTCATTGATTTCCATACTACCTTGTTTAAAATCGGGTGTCAACTGCAGAGATATCTACTTCGCATACACTGCCTTATACCCAAAGTCTTACCCCTTCTTCTATATTACAGTCCAGTTGTGCAGCAAGCATACGGATTATGACTCGAATACCCGCGCTAAAAAAGTCATTCATGATTCGTATTAGTAGAGGTTGATAGTCTCCTGTAGCTTGGTTTGTGTTCAATGTTGATAGTCTCCTGTAGCTTGATTTGTGTTCAATGTTGATTTCCTCTTTGTTAAACTTCATCATTCTGTCCACATTGCTTTTTCAACTGTGTCATGTTTGCAAACTACCAGTAATCCAATGTGGATGTCGGACAGTATGCGCCTTCTTTTTCATCAAGAAGTCAATGATAGCACTTTGCTTCTGCTTCGGTCCCATTATTTTCCTGCATGAATAAGAACAAGAAGAGCAGTTATTATAGAAGAAGAATTACTCAAACAATATATGAATTTGAACGACGTATTTCAATTTACAACAAGTTTTGCCTACTTAAGCATTACTTTCGAGATAATCATTGTGCAATAATATGTGTAAATGTATGTGTATATATATGTATATGATGCGTAATTATATGTAAGCACATATATGCATACATATATATAAATATATACATATATGTATGTACATATATGGATAAATATGCATGTTGTACGTACATAAATACATACATATATATATATATATATATATATATATATATATATATATATATATATATATATATATATATATATATATATATATGAAACAACCTTCTTCGGTAAATACTGTCAATCCCTATATATTTATAATTATAAATTATTTACCGAAGAAGGTTTTTTCATACTGAGCTACCCGGCAGAATTGTTAATTATTAATTTTATTACTAATTGATGATTCCCTGCCCTGCATATCTATATATATATATATATATATATATATATATATATATATATATATGTGTGTGTGTGTGTGTGTGTGTACGTATATACGTATGTATGCATACCTGCTGTTACACATATCCCCAATGCTACACAGGTTTTTGTGAATATTGTATTAACAATGGTTTCAACCGCATTAGGCCCCTTATCATATCAATAACCAACGTATCCATGAAATTAATTTGTGCTCTCTAACCTAGTTACAGACACCAAACAGCCTTCTTCTTTCATTCATGTACACTAACATACGGGTAGTTTAGCATTTAAATGCAATTACTTATTTTGTTCCAGCTGGATGGCTTTAAATCCCCGAAATTGTAATGTAATTATTCAATAATGGGTAGGAAACTCAATTATCATATGTTACACTTGATCAGCATCCTCAGAGATGGCAACTACCTCAAGTACCGTTACTTAGATGAGTTTATTCATTTGCTTTTACATATTCCAACAAAAAGTATTAGTCCCGTAGCATTTTTTTTTTCTTAGGATTACGTGTGAGAAAATAATGAATAAAACAAAATTACTCTTGCACTGATTTTGAGTTTATTTAGAAAGCATTTAATTTGTATGCTGCAGTAGTAATATGATCGAGGTCGGCCTTGTCGTTGTCGTCGTCAACATCGTCATCATCCGAAGCAACAGTAGTAGATGTAGCTGCAAAAGAAGTAACGATGTTTCATTTTCTTATAACGTATATTTTTAGCGTTCTTCAGGAGAAATGTTAACTTGTTTTACAAGCGAAATGGTGAAATGCAAGTTTGGCGAAGATCATGGCTGGAGGACATAGGAAATTAAATTGAAATATACAACATTGACATTTCTCTTTTCTTCTGTTAGAAATCATGGTTTTATGAATGGAATTATTATTTGTGTCAAATAAATTATCAGTCAAGTATTGGAGTAGATATAATAGCGAAAACTCGTCTACAGCGATTTATGTTGTTAGACAGAGAACTCGATGATGATGTTAGGAGTCTGGTTCAGTTCAGACCGCCAGTTGTATAGGGAGTGGGAAGAGCCGTGAGAAGGGTGATCAATCTCATTTAGAAACGAGCTGGGAAGAAGTTGTGCACTGCGACCCGACGCTCGTTCTTTATCCCTAGAAACATATGATGGGACTAGACTGCATTCTTTTCTACTTTCTATGGGCGATCATCATCCCGCTGCCAATATCCACTCTCTTGTGTATTTCGTCTGTCTTTACGTTCTGAGTTCAAATTCCGCCGAGGTCGACTTTGCCCTTCATGCTTTCGGATGTGGTCGATCTAATCCTTTCGTACTGGGGTCGATCTAATCAACTGGCCCCACTACCCCCAAAAGCTCGGGCTTTGCGCCTAGAGTAGAAAAGAATATCCACTCTATGGTGATTTCGGGATGTTGTCTCTGATGAAGTGCAGGTACTATTTGATACAGAAATATCTGTACTTCTGAACTGGTGCTGATGAAGACGAGAACAAGGGGATGAGATGTAGGCGTCTTTTGTACCATACGTCTTTCTGCAGCTTGTCTCAAACGAAGACAGAAGTTGGGCGTTTGGTATCTAAAATATTAGTCAAATCTGTAGGCTTTGAATGAGTTAGTTGAGAGTATGAGCTACGAAGGCCAATGTGTCATGACTAGGTGATGACGAGAACAGTATGAGAAGTCGAGACAACTTTAAAATCGGGGACTATAGACAACTTCCAAAAGTCCTTGACAATGTAGTGTTACAGGCTAAAGAGGATGAGTGGTGGTCAAGACTGAATGTACAATCGTAAGATCCCTACCTCTTCAGACAAGCCCTCATCGACTATTTCAAGTTCTAGGGTTTATGAAATGAAGTACAAATTAAGTATTGTGTTCAATATAATCAGCTGTTGCTTCAACAAAAATATGAGGATATGTGCCTATATTAGTTATTGGTGCTTAGTTTAGTTCTTACGTTTCAAATCTCGACAGTAAAATCTGGTTAATAGTGTAATAAAAGTAACAAGAAAATAACATTTAAAGATTTATATAAGCATTCGTAACAAAATGCAGCTTTTGGACATCGTAAGAAACCTTCATTCCTACTATAGATTACTTTTAAAAAGCCAACAATGTCAATTTGTTTACTAGACAATATACCTACACCACTTTAACTTGTTGCATGAATGTTGATGGCATGAAAGATATTATTTCCGACTACAAGTTTTGTCAGTTAGTCAGATTTAAACATTTCTTTGACTTTTCATTTTCTGATGCTTCAATGATAGTGATGTTAACAATAGATTCATCAGCCATTATTTAAAGTCTTCAACTAAAAGAGTTGCATTGTGCCTTAACAGCATCTTTAAGCAAATTTCAAACTGTAGTAATTTCCCTTAAGTTATGCAATCAATATCGTTTCAAAAGGCATGAACAATTCATAATCCCATTTCCTCCCACAGTAAATAATAAGAGCTTGTGTGTATATACAGGAAATTAATGTATATATTCAGACAATCACTTTTACAGTTGTTTTGTATAGCGTTAGTCATGTCAAGCAGACATGTGGTACAGGGAAACTTCAACAACGATTTAATGATAATATATAATATAAAAGTGATAATCAAGATCAAACCTTGAATCTAGACAAGGAGGAAATCTAGACGTCATATATACTATAAAACGTTTCCTTTCGCCCAGTCAAGATCGATAAATTTTACCGTAATAGGATTCATGATTGTAAACTTGTCTTGATCAGTAATGTTTTGTAGAATAGAATGGACTACAAGTCACATCAAGAGCGTAAAATGTGATGGAAACTAATTGATTAATTAACTCCTAGAGTGACCGACTGAGGACATATTGAGACAGAGAACAATAGATTTTAGAACATGTGTTTCAAACGTTTAACATCGGAGAGTTTAGCATCGGAAGTGATGTGGCTACTACTATTTCCATAGAAATTCCTTCTGTTTCTTCTTTGAATTGATAGCATTTTTATCCAAGTAGTAAGCTGTTACTTTGTTATAACTTATGATTAATTTAGCAGTTATCTAGTGGTGGAGGAGAGAAGACACCAGTGATCTTTGTAACTTTGCTCTGTATGATGAGTTAAATTCAGTCGCAGTTAATTTCGGACATTTATATTTGGAATTCCATAGACAACAGTGAGGGTTAGTGTTTCTGGGGAACTGGCATTGAACGATGGGTGGGATTTAAAGGGATGAGACACATATATAAAACAAAGAGCATCATGAGCATTGTGTTGGTCGTTTTTCTACAAAGGTTCTATTTATCTTGCTACTTCTCAGAAGAGATTCTTGTAGTCATGGTAGAAGAGTGAGAATGAGAGAGAGACTGTGTGAGAAAGAGAGTATGTGTGTGTGTGTGTGTGTGTGTGTGTGTGTGTGTGTGTGTGTGTGTGTGAGAGAGAGAGAGAGAGAGAGAGAGAGAGAGAGAGAGAGAGAGAGGAGAGAGAGAGAGAGAGAGAGAGAGAGAGAGAGAGGAGAGAGAGAGAGAGAGAGAGAGAGAGAGAGAGAGAGAGAGAGAGAGCAAATAAGCTCTGTGGCCTCATGGTTAAAATATGGTGGGAATTACTTTCAATAAACCATAAATGGCTTTCTTTTGGATGTGTAGCAACAATATCATAGACGTGGAGCTGGCAGAAAAGTTAGTACGCCGGACTAAATTCTTAGCGGTATTTTGTCTGTCTTTGCGTTCTGAGTTCAAATTTCGCCGAGGCCGACTTTGCCTTTTCTCTTTTCGAGGTCGATTATTAAGTACCAGTTGCGTACTGGGTTGATCTAATCGACTGCCCCCCTCCCCCAAAATGTCGGGCATTGCATCTAGAGTAGAAATGAATACCATGTATGACTGTAATGCGTGTTACATTTTGAGAGTAAAATAAAAGCTTAGTCATTTGATTCTTCACGAAAATGTGATTTAAAATCATTGTAAGGTTTAGTCTCGGAGTAGTTACAGCAATAAATGATAGCATGTTTTTTTTTTCATCTAAGAGTTTTTTATCTCCGTATTTAACATATTGATAATTATGACTGCATCTACTTCCAGAATCAGCTTTAAAATGATTTCTCAGAGATTATGCTGTCCAGTATTTGTTAACCTGATGTTCTACAAGGTTATTTTCTTAACACATCTGTCTTTGGCTGTTGAAGAATACTAGAATGCCAGATTTATATTTCCTAGCGAGTATATGTTCGATGTCTTAGTTCATAGAAGTAAGCCAAATTTTGTTCGATGTCACACACACATACACAGACACACACGCGCACATATTGAAAATTTTATATGTACATATATTACATTTGTAAGCAAAGACTTCGTTGGACATTTCAGTTCAACTTCCGTTCACGAGTTACTAACTTGATTTCCCGCACTTTTTAAAATTCCTATTATATATTATTTTACATAATTTATCATCGGAATTTTAAGATTTGATGACAAAAAAAATGTAGAACGTCATTAAAAAATAGTTTCCTTGCAAGTTTATAGCTTTGTGACAACATGAGGAAATATTATGAGGGACAATTTGACACAAGCGGGGAGAAACAAGACATGCTAGTATATGATATATAACCCTTTTTATCATAGGCACAAGGTCCGAAGTTTTGAGGGAGGGGACTAGTCGATTACATCGGCCCAGAATTTCACTGGTTCTTAATTTATCGACTCCGAAAGGATGAAAGGCAAAGTCGACCTCGGCGGAATTTGAATTCAGAACGCAGCGACGGGCGAAATACCACTATGCATTTCGCCCAGCGTGCTAGCCACTCTGCCGGAACATGGTACAGCGCATTTATGAGATCAATTGTCACAATCTCCATTCTTCTTGAGTCAAATAAATACCATGTCAGTCGATATCATTCTGTCGACTATAGTACTGTTCAAAGAATCATATTAACGGAAGAAAAAGTAGTTCTTAATGGTGATGAAGATGGTTGATTGTCAAAATCATTTAGCCCGGCTAAAGATCTTACAGTATTTAGTTAAGGATTTTAAAAGTCTTAGTTCAAATCTTACTGAGGTCAACTTCAATTTTTATCCTTCTGGTCAATAAAATACTGTTCCAAGTTTACCAGTCTTCCTCAATAGCTGTAGGCTTAGGCTCTCTCTCTCTCTCTCTCTCTCTCCTCTCTCTCTCTCTCTCTCTCTTCTATATATATCTTTGTAGAGAATCAATATTAAACCAAGTAATTTTGTTTACACCAAACAGCACCAACTTACTTTAACGTATTAAGTCTTCTATCTCGACCTTTCTCTTACAGCCCGACATTTGTGACCGTTGAGGCATGAAGAAATCATTATATTAGGACCATAGAAGTAAATTTATTGATTATGTTTTGATTGCATTCTTTTTAATAGCAACTAATTATAGCCTACGATTCACTGTTTCCCTATTATGCCGTAGTCATTTTCTCATTCAACTTATTAATGCTCAATATTTATTAAACAGAATTATTCGTATATAAATTCCTATGGCAATCCGTATTATGCCTTGACTTTCAATCGGCTGCTGTTCACACGAAATCCTAGATATACTCATTGTGCAGCGAGTACTGTAGAATGAAAGAAACCACAAACTTATAACACGGACCAGTTTGGTTCTGCAAGTGATACTACCCTTTTGCTACCGTCATTTGCGCGGTTCAAGAAGGAAAGAAACGCATAGATTTCCACTCCTTTCCCTTTAGATGTTTATAGCTTTATGCCTGTAGAACTAAAAATTAATATTGATTTTGTGATCGAACATTAATTCAACTACTCAAAATTAAATAAATCTGGTATGCTATCAGAATCTATTAAAGATAAAAATATTTTTACATTTTCTTTATTTTCTGGAAACTTCGTTAAGCTACAACGGAAAATAAACAAGCAACCAAAAGCATTAAACATTATTAATCACAGATATGTTTGTCTGATCAAGGAGAAATACTGTATTAGTGAATCACAATCCAATTATTGAATAATTCTATTTGCATTGTATGTATAAGCTCGATATTTCCGATTCTAACTATTGTTTTGCGAAGGTTATTTTTTTCATGGTGACGCATTTGATGTAGCAAATATTTCTTTACATACCTTGAATAATGCTAAGCAATCATGGTACCATCTGAAGACAAAGAGAGCGAGCAAACTAGATTCACGTGTGTGCGTGTGTGTGTGTATGCATGTATGTGTATCTATATTTATATCAACAACTATCAATGTATTTGTCTATCTATCTGTCTGTCTGTTTCTCTCTCTCTCTCTCTCTCTCTGTATATATATATATATATATATATATATATATATATATATATATATATGTCTGTCTGTGTATCTATCTATCTATCTATCTATCTATATATCTAATATTATATAATACAATATAATATAATATAACATAACATAATATATTATAATATAATTGCGTAGTAGTTTTAGTTCAATGACTGCTTACAACTTGCATGTTTCATCTTGTACAGATGTATCCGGAGTTTTCAGAGTATAAAATGTAGCAGTTATATTATATACTTGCGTATAAACGTTCACACTGATTCAACATATTTACATACGAATATGCGTCAGCTGTGTGTGTGTGTGTGTGTGTGTGTGTGTGTGTGTGTGTGTGTGTGTGTGTGTGTGTGCGTGTTTTAGAGAGAGTAAAGTAGATACGTATATATATGTGTATGAATATTTACATATATGCATACAGACATATATACCGACGGTTGCAAAAGTAAATATACAGTAATGAAAATCTAAAAGTGCGCACTTCTTATTGATTATACAAAAATATCAATAATAAACATATTACTTCCTCAACTTTTCTAACTGTTTTCCACCGGCATTCATGCCTTCCATTAGCCGAGCGTGGACACTCATGTACACCCTGGCACAAAGGTCTTTAACTGCGTCAATTTCCTGGCAAGACTCTATTATGAACTCAATCGTAGCATCAACGTGGCTTTTATACGAAAACTCTCTTTTACACATCCTCAGAAAAAGAAGTCCATAGGAGTGAGATCGGGCGAATGTAATGGCCATGCGATGGCTCCTTGACTTCCAATCCACCTGTTGAGAAGTTTTTTTGTGAATTAATGCACGCTGAGTGAGTGCGAAATGCGGTAGCGCTCGATCCTGCAGAAAGTAGAAGTCGTCTCGCTGCTGCTATTTGCGTATCTCTGGTATGACTATCCGTCAGGCTGTTCAGATATATGTGTTGATTAACACTTTATTGCAGAATGATAGGTCCAACAACACCTTTGCAGGAATGGCCAGCCACACTGTCATCCCAGGTTGGTTGAGCTATTTCTCAATAATGGCATAAGAGCTTTCAGTTGCGTAGTGCCCACATTTGTGCCGATTAAAGACTCCCGAGGTTGAAGTTTGCTTCATTGGACCACACGATCTTTCACAGAATGCTGTCACCCTCTCCTTCCTCGCTCAGGATAGATTCGCAAAATTGTAAACGCCAATCTGAGTCATACTCCACGAAACTATGTATCAAACGTAGAATGTACATTTTCAGTCCTACGCGGTGCATCAAACGACCCAACGATCTGCGTTCAAATCACAATTTCGATGACATCCTTCAACCTGATTTTCAATTTGTGAGAGCACTGGGTAAATGCGAGGGCAACATGCATTGCATTCTTTGGCGTTGTCGCGGTGACTGGTCGAGTATTACGATATTGTCTCACGTCCTATAACAAAGCTTAATCTAAGTTTCTTGCAAGATTTCCAATGATTCTTGCTTTCAGTAATGTAATTTTTATAGTATAAAACAGAAAGACAAAATATTCTAGCATTGAAGAATTAACAAATTCTGTGGGTAAATGGCATAATTTCTCTTCATGTAATTTCCACTGACTTTCCACAGAAACAAGATGAATGTAGAATTCAAGTCTGAAACTAATTGGAAGACGATGTATTATACTGTCTTGACGGCTATTAGGAATGAAAGTGAAATGAAATGCCAAAGATAAAACTCTTTATCGATTGTCGATATATATATATATATATATATATATATAATTGAAGTTAAAAAACTAGAGTTAACAAGAAGGACGGTTGGACATATATTTTTATCACTACAATTGTTTCCCTGCAACGTAGTTCTCCAGGTGTGCAGCTAGTTGGTTATGCAACGGTTATTCTGCATTATGAGATCTAGTTGTATTTCCTCAGACGATATGTAGATACTGTCTCCGTATGTTTAAAATCTTCGGCTTCAACAACATCGTCTCTGTCTGAATTTAGTAGTACATATAATACTACTACTGGATAGCACAGAGTAAATCTGAAGGTGGACGAGCTTTATACTGTGTTCTACTGCGTTCTTAACAGAATATACCATATTATATATATATTCAGGGTTTGGACAAAATAATGGATACTCCTAGCATCATAGAATCATAATTTTGAGATATCTATGAAACCGTCAAAAGTTTGTTTATTTTTATGTTTTTTTTTATTCATTATTAGTGTCGTTTAATATGTTTTGTTAAAATTGCTGTTTCGTTTCAGATATCAACAGAAAAAAAGTAATTAAAATTCATTAAACTGATAGAGCTATCGGACTTTCAAAGAGGTCAAATTGTTGGAACTCGTATGGCAGGTGCTAGCCTAACGAAAACAGCCGAAATGTTTGGTGTATCACGGAGTACTGTCTCGAAAGTAATAACAGCCTTTGAGAAAGAGGGAAACCTTTATTAAATTAAACGTATCCTATATTTTGATAGAAAGCCATTGAGAGTAAACGAAAATGTTTCAAAACTATACTGTATACTGTTATACGACATGTTTTATCTTTTACATGTTTCAGTCATTTGATTGCAGCCATGCTGGGGCACCGCCTTGAAAGGTTTTAATCGAAAAATTTGACCCCAGGACCCTTTTTAAGATCAGTACTTATTCTATCGGTCTCTTTTGCAGAACCGTGAAGGGGACGTAAACACATCAACACCGGTTGTCAAGCGGTAGTGGGGATAAACACAGACACAGAGATATACTCACACACACACACACACACACACACACACACACACACACACACACACACACACACACACACACACACACTCAAACACACACTCAAACGCACGCACAGAGTATTTTCTTGGATCTGTGAATCCGCATATGTAAAAAAAATTACACTGATGTGATTCTTGCCCCAAACAATTAATTTTCATAAATTTATTATGGGCAAGAATCGAAATATTTGTATGTAATTTATATTTAATATTAATTATCTATTATGTTATGTTATATTATTATAAGAATATTAATGTGATATAGTATTATGCTAATAGATTTTAAATTTTGATTTTTGAATTGGTAATTATTATAATTATATATATATATATATATATATATATATATATATATATATATATATATATATATATATATATATATATATATCCATTCCCTATTCATTTGTATATAAATATAATGGGCTTCTTTCAATTTTCTTCGACCAAACCAACTTACTAGGCTTTGGTTGGCCTGAGGCTATAACAGAAAACACTTACCCAAGATGTCACGCAGTGGACCTGAACCCGGAGCCACATGGTTGGAAAGCAAGCTTCTTACTACACAGCCACGCCAGCGACATACATAAATGTCCATAATGTGTTGACGCAGCATAACATAGATTCACTAACATAGCGTTCATTTTATGATTTAGAGATGCCTCTGTAGAATATAGATATTTTGAGATGAACAATGATCAGTTCTATTCACGATACACAGTGTGTCAAAAACCAGAGCTGTCACTCGCAAGCGAGTATGACTTGCTTACATTATCATGTTTTCGGTAGTTGAGTGCTAAGCATTCATTGACACGTTCTCGGTTCTCTCACTGAGCGGAACATATAATATGTGAAATCGTAAAGGAGAGATCTCTGCACTAGCACTCGGCTGGTATACATTTGCAGAAAGTAGTTGCTTCTTGCTCAATGATACAACACACGGCCTGATCAAGGGATATAATTCATGATTTTATGATCGTTAGTTTATCATCGTAACCACTAGGTAATATATTCGGAAGCATTTCTGATGACACATTATAATAACCAATAAGGCTGATTCTAGTCTCCATCACTGAAAAGTGGTGTTTTATTTGTATTTCCTGTTTCTTGGTCTAACGCTATATTTAAAAATACCATGCCCATAACACGCGAATGCACATTACTTGCAAGTATGAACTAGGCACTTAAAATCCTAGGCACTTAAGTACTTGGCACTTAAGTACTAGGCACTTAAAAAGCAACAAGTAACCATAAGACATAGATAGGCTCTCACCTATCCCAGTCTTCTCCCAGCAGAACATGAAGGATAAAATAGCTGGGTTGAAAGAAAGCTCCTCCAACACTTTACAGTTACTCATTTCCAGTTGAGTAGATTGGATTAAAGTGAAATGAAGAGCCTTGTTCGAGGACATAATGCATGCTTGGTCTAAGAATCGAACTCACGACTCTCTCTCTCTCTCTCTCTCTCTCTCTCTCTCTCTCTCTCTCTCTCTCTCTCTCTATCTATCTATCCATAAATATGTGTCTCTATAAACATATGTGAGTATATATATATATATATATATATATATATATATATATATATATATATATGCATACATACATATATACATACACACATATATATAGACATAAGCATACATACTCATATATACAGAATATTGAAATATATATAGAAGTAATTATATGTGTATAAATATATACTTATATGTATATATAAATATAAATATATACATACACACACGCACACATACATATATATATAGACATAAGCATACATACTCATATATACACGCATATATACTCATATATATAGAAATATATACAGAAGTAATTATATGTGTATAAACGTATGTTTATAAGTATAGATAAATATGTGTGTGCGTGCGTGTGTGTGTATGTGTGTGTGTAAGAGGGAGATGAAATACGGTTAAGAAACGATATGATCAATGAAATATTCAAAGCTGTATGAAGAATAGTGTTTTGAAGAGAAAGTGTGAGTAAAGATTAAAGACTAAATCAGTTGCTACTTCATTATAGCAGGCCTACTTAACTGGCATTAAATAGCATAATTATTTTGTGAAAAAATAAAAACAAAAAAAAAGCGTAAGTACGTCATGTCTTTACATACACTTATACATTCTCTACACATGATCATTAAGCAAATTATAAGAATCTATCGAAAATCAGATGAAAATCAAAGCCAAGACAAAATTATACAACGAATAAAATTTATCAAACAAATCTTATTCAATTTTGGTCGTCGTTTTGAACGGATGAGGTACATTTACTCGCTCATTGCCTCCTCTCTCTCTCTCTCTCTCTCTCTCTCTCTCTCTCTCTCTCTCTCTCTCTCTCTCTCTCTCTCTCGCTCACGATTATACATACATATGTATATATGATATACTCGCAAACACATACACACACTTGCAGTCACAAAAGCATATACACATTGTGAGAGTGTGTCAATTACAGTAATATTAGATGTAATTCTATCAATGTTTATGTGCCACCAACTGAGAATATCTTTCTCGGCATACATTATTTGATAAACTATCCGCACCTCATCTCAATGTGCATCAGATTAATTACCGTTTCTCTAACTGTCACATTTACTTCGTCTGGGTAGGAGTGTAGATTTGCTATCTTCTACATTTAGCCCGAAACCTTTATCGAACTAATTAAACTATTTGTTCAATAAAGAACCACACACTTCTGTTCATTCTGTTCATGTGTATAAACTTACGTGAATACAAGTATGAATATGTTTTGGTGTTGTCAGTCGTTTTGTTAGGAGTGTCCATAAAATATGCGAATGATACTGTTTGTATTCTACACTCTGAGCGCATACATATATATTTTAATGTGTGTGTGTGAGATAACGTTTGCGTTCCTGAATGTGTAAGCCAGCTGATATGCATTTTTCTGTATATATGTTCATCTTTACTTATGTTTGTGTATGCATGTGATGAGACCCATGATTTCTTTTGATATGTTTAGTACACTTTTTATTTCATATTTGGTTGGTCGTACCCCTGGGATCTGTGAAAACTATTTTTATGTCCCACTGATAAAGTTAATCAAAAAGCTTCATCATCATCATCATCATCATCATCATCATCATTATCATCATCATCATCATTATCATCATCATCATCATCACAGCCGTCGTGCTTATCAACGCCATCGTCATCACCACCACCACCACCACCACCACCACCACAGCTACCATCCTCCTTCCGCTCTTCACTCCCCCGCCGCCTCCTCTTCATCATCAGCAT
Source organism: Octopus bimaculoides (assembly GCF_046866305.1). Classification (NCBI taxonomy): domain Eukaryota; kingdom Metazoa; phylum Mollusca; class Cephalopoda; order Octopoda; family Octopodidae; genus Octopus; species Octopus bimaculoides. The sequence continues at coordinate 30,498,382 of NC_142931.1, forward strand.
CTATCTACAATGATTTGCACTTATGTCGAACACGATAACAGACTTTCCACATTTTCCCGTTCAGTCATTAATACCCTACCCCAAGACTATCGGGAGTAAAAGCTATATCTGAAATTAAGAGTTGTTTATTACGTATTTGATATCTTGCAAAAAATAAAATAAAATAAAATAAAAAATAAAGAACGAAAAATAAATAAATTATAAGAAAAGTGAAAACTCAAAAAGACTTTAGCACACATTAAAAGTGGTGGGATGTCTTTTATTGAAATCAACCTAAGCATTCAAAAATACACACCGTGTAAGAATTGTATAAAACTTAGAAAATGCTCCCCATGATAGCTATTCCTTATATACTAAATAAATGTATCCGTCATTTTGATAGAAACTTTAGATTATCTACATAGAAAGAAGGTTACGCTAAGCCGTTTTTACCATCTACTATACTATACAAAGCTAGCAATATTATACTTCTCTCTCTCTCTCTCTCTCTCTCTCTCTCTCTTTCTATATATATATATATATATATATATATATATATATATATATACCTCTCTACTATACTATACTATACAAAGCTAGCAATAACAATATTCTTTATGTTTAATGCTTTAGTATAACTGTAAAGGCGCTTGGCTTAGTGGTTAGGGTATTCGGCTCACGATCTTTCGATCGTGAGTCCGATTCCCGGCGGTGCGTGTTGTCCTCGAGCAAAACACTCTATTTCACGCTGCCTCAGTCCACTCAACTAACAAAAGTTAGTAGTACCTGTATTTCAAAAGGACCATTCTTGCCACACACTGTGTCACGCTGGATCTCCCTGAGAACTACGTTAAGGATACGCGTGTCTGAGAAGTGCTCGGCCACTTGCACGTTAATTTCACGAGCAGGATGTCCTGTTGATCGAATTAATAGGGACCTTTGTCATCGTACCCGACGGAATGCCACCATAACAGCAAGAGCCTAGCATCCTCTTCTCATACAAAAAATGATATAATAGTCACACTACTCAAGGTCGGTTCGAGGTGCAGTATAGCCAGGGTAGGAAGCTAAGGAGAGCCAAATGTGTCCAGTTACACAAAATTTATCGTATCCTCATTTGTTCCCATATCCTGAACGAAATTCTATTTTATATATTTTGACTAAGAATCTATTGTAAATAATGAAATTTTGTTTTATTGAACACTGGTTCCCATAGAATGCAACTTGTAACATATTAGACACCATGGAAACTAATACAGTTTCGTGAAATATTCATGAACATTTTATTGCTTGAAATAAGAATAAGATCCATTTTTATAATCATTAAATTTATAGAAATAGAGTTGACGAAACGCAAATTTACCAACTGCAGTAACTTATTCAAACTGCCAAATTTAGCAGTTAAATCTTCGAATCTCATTCAACTGTCGTAAAATTGAAACGACACAATGGATAGCGTAATTCCTTATAACACTGTCCGAGAAAAACGAAAAATACATTCAATCGGAGCAAGATTCTGTAATCATGGCCGTCACAAGACATCCGAGAGAAGTGAGATCAATGAATTCTATGTTTCTCTTATTGATAACTGCAGAAAAAGCATCAGTATGGAATGAATTTCAGAGAGTTAATATTTATTTCTTTATGTTTAGCCCACAGGGGGCGAAACATAGAGGGGAAAAACAAGTACACACAAAGGGATTAAGTCGATTACATCGACCTCAGTGCATAACTGGTACTTGTTTCATCGACCCTGAAAAGTATGAAAGGCAAAGTCAACCTCAACGGAATTTGAACTCAGAACGTAGCGGCAGACGAAATACCTATTTCTTTACTGCCCACAAGGGGCTACACACAGAGGGGACAAACAAGGACAGACAAACGGATTAAGTCGATTATATCGACCTCAGTGCATAACTGGTACTTGTTTCATCGACCCTGAAAAGTATGAAAGGCAAAGTCGACCTCGGCGGAATTTGAACTCAGAACGCAGTGGCAGACGAAATACTGCTAAGCATTTCGTCCGGCGTGCTAACGATTCTGCCAGCTCGCCGCCTTAATATTCGGGGCGAGAGAATTGAGACTATTGCTTATAACAAAACCTGGAATGACAAACAGAATATTGTTAATAAGAATGACTTTGATTGTAGGTCTGCTTGATCAAGGCTGACCGGACGATCATAAACTACAAACTAGCATTAAAAGGCTAATTACTTCTATTTGCCAGTTAATTGACTTTAGCTAAGTAGTTGTCTAAGTGTAATATATTCTCTGAATTTTCTGTTTCTATGCCAATAAATGAACATTCTTTCACATTGACATAGTGAACTTCTCAGCACAACTTCGGCAAGTATAGCGAAAGCTATATTTAGCTGAGCGGGTCTAATAATTATTTTAAAATGTCCAAATAATATTAATAAATGACTAAAACAGCTCTTTCTACACATGGGATAGCCTTATCTTTATCTTAAAATGTCGCCAACGTAATATATGTTAAAACATGTACATACATACATACATACATACATACATACATACATATATATATATGTGTGTGTATATATATATATATATATATATATATATATATATATATATATATATATATATACACATATGTATATGTGTATATATATATATATGCATATGTAGATATGTATGTATATATGTATGTATGTATGTATGTATGTATGTATATATGTATGTATGTCAGGTTGCGCTTGAGTGCTACTGGTAACATGTAATCCAGTACAACCTGTCGCATGGTTGGGTCGTCGGCGACTAAACTGGTAACGCCAACGTGTTAAAATTCTACTGTCAATTAAAGAATGATAATAGACAAGGTAATGATGTTATTTTGGGTTAAACTTAAACTAACCCTACCCCCAAAGACTCTCGGACCATATCAATTTTGAGTTGGTCGTGTTTTCTTTTCGGAAATAAGCTACTCCTTTCTAGAATGACAGAAATATTACAAATATAGCAAATCGCAATAGCTTCTCAATGGTATGGTTAGTACTATGCCATTAAATGTATATAGCCTAGAAATTTGGACGAAATAAAATTAAATCCGTGGTGAGGAGAAGAAAACATTACCATGAACTTAAATAATTGTCAAAAAAGAGTGAGGCCAAAATTTGTTTTAACACTCAAAATTAATTAATAATAGAATATATGCAATCCAACGGTGAGTGAGTCTTATTTATATAAGCTGCTGTCTGACAACTGAAATATTTCGGTATCATTAAACTTACTCAATGAAATATACTTTTTGTAATGAGTTGGGTATTTTTTGTAGCTCATAATGTATAAAGAGAGAAATCATAATTCCGGGGAGCCTGTGGAAACTAGAGAGGCATTACTCAGTGTCTTTGTGGAAAGCCATAATATTCAAACGGCTCGAACGTTTGAGTTTAGTCTTACCTAAACATATTTGGTGTCATTTATTTTTAACTGAAAAATTTCGATCATACTTATAATCATTTTATCTGTATTGCGAATGTGTTTATATCATTAGAAAAAGATCCTTCAACGTGAATTTAAAACATCAGATTATTAAATCATCAAAAATTCAAAACGGCAAGAAATTGAAGTTGACAACGATTAAGTGTACTAAATGCAAGTGAAAGAAGTCGGTAGATTCATTGATATTACTGAACACTCTATCTTGATAGGATTTTGACTGACCCCGATATTAGCTGTATCGGGAAGTATTGAGGGCGATTGTGAAAAAACACTTTCACACCATAAAAGAGAAAGAGCATTTCAGCATTGTTTTCAACGTCTTGTTGCAGCCCTCTTAGATATTATTCAAAGCTCTTTCTATATTTTAGAATTCAAGGTACTAGAAAAGTATCATATCTTTGAACTGCTAGGTCAAAACTATATTCATTTGAAACATTACTCAAGGAAAAAAGGGATGTTAATTTCCAAATCATTCAAAAATATACGGTACTACAAGTGACTTGGATGGAGAGGCATTTGTAGCACTTGATGGCCGTTGTGGAAATTTTCCGTCATGAATTTTCCTTAAACCCCACTACTACTACCACCACCACCACACCACACCAAGAGCACACCACAACACCACCACCACCACCACCACCACTTTAACTCTCTGATCTTTCAGTTCTTGCACCAATTCACATTTATTGACGTACAATATGGAAATTTACCCGAGTTAGCGATATCAGATATTTTTCAAGGTTTTTAAATTAATGATGGAGTACTGATTCACATCCTGTCAGAAACAATAATTTAAGGAAAGTCTTTGAATAAATATTTTGTGAACGTTTCCTATCCAAAAATTTAACCATATGAAAAGAGCAGCAAAAATAGATACCGTTTACGATGACTAACACGTAATGAAAAACAAAGACAGTTATGAAAAGAAAAAGACGAATATCAAAACGTTTCCAGACTAGTTCTGCAGTGCACCAACACATGGTAGCACACGGTTGCGTGCGGAGTGAGAGCTGGCAGCGACATTTATGAGGCAGTGGGCCGAATGACTTTGCTGTGTTTACTTTGCAAGTTATGAAATTCGTGCTTTTGTGATCACGTGTATGCTGTAATCTGCAATTTTTGTCATGGACAAGAAGAAAGAACCAACGTGAAATCTTGCGTTAAATTTGGGATGTCTGCCACAGAGACAATGAGTATGCTTTGGTAATGGGTTGTACGCAGTGTTTCGAGTGTCACGAGCGCTTCAAAAGAGAGAGAACGTCCCTGGAAGACAATGAGCGATATGGGAGACATGTCATGAGCGTCACCCCCCGGAAATGTGGTATTGTGCATAAAGAATTCATCCCAGTAGGGCCTGCCCGTCAATCGAGAGTTCTACTGCGATATTTTGAAGCGTTTGAGAGAGGATATTCGGTGAAAGCGATCGGATTTGTTGAGTACGAATAATTAGATTCTTCACAACGACGATGCACCCCTGTCATCGAGCTCTCCTCACTTGCGAGTTTCTCGTCAAAAACAACAAGGTATTGCTTCCGCACTTTCTCTATTCGCCAGATTTAGCACCTGCTGACTTCCAACTCTTCTTCAAGATGAAAATGCAGTACAAAGGTCATGATTTTAGCACTGTTGTCGAGATCCAGAGCGAATCGCAGAAGATCATTGACTCGCTTACGGAAAACGACTTCCAGACCGGATTCTAAAAAAGGCAGGAACGCTGGGACCGGTGTATTGCTGCGCAAGGTGACTACTTTGAAGGAAATGATGTTAAACCTTGGGTAAATAAGTTATTTTTTATTAAACACAACTAGTCTGGGAAGCTTTTGATATCACCTCGTATGAGTCTGCTAGTGCCAAGAGGATAAGAAACATTTTGGCAAATGCAGATAAGAACATAATTTCATATCTTTCAACAAAACTAGTTCCACTATGAGAATGCCTAGGACACTGAAATGAAACAATGCATTCATGAAGATGTGGATGGATATTCGTGTTCTGATACGAGTTTTTTTTTTTTTTTTTACTCCCATGCCTATCCCTTGGTATGATTCAAATGGAGACAGATTTTGTAGTATTATTTCTGAAAACATCTGCGACCATCACCATCATCGCTATAAACTTCAAAGTACAAATATGGATTTCCTTCAAAACTGGGTCAGGAAACAAGATACACTCCCAGTACTACATTGACTCAACTTTAGAGAACAACATGGAAAGTAATTGATCCTTTTCATGCTATCTCTAGATCAAGCAAGATATATTTCAAGTATACGTGATAATCATATTGCTTGAAAATAGAGAAAGTTCTACGTTTTAACGAAACTTTGTGTCCGCCACTGGCACATGACTGTGATGCAGTTTATCGTTATCAATGTTTTTTTTTTCTATAAATCTATACAGATGATACCAATGTTTGTCTCCCGATAATTAAAATGCTCTATCACAAAACCAAGGATGTTTTGTACTGGTAACGTTTTCAAGCAAACATTTAGATCATAGCTTATGGGCAATTAAATGTTTTGAAAATGACTGGAAGCTATCTCTTTCAAAAGTGTCATCAAACTTGATATAAAGCACTCCCGTAAAAATGAATCAAAAATAAGATGCATATGTCGATCTTAATTAAAATTTGTGGGTATTTGAAGTCTTCTTTCAACGAGGTTATAAGCTATTTAATGCTTTTAATCTGTGTTTTACAATTCTAAGTAGATGAGGACATTCAGAATTTCAGGATGTTATCTACATGAAACACTTATACAAGTTTTGTTTGAAATTACAGTTGATGATCATTTATCCTAAACATTTTGAATATATTTGAAGTACTGATCTTAAAGTATTTACGATGATGTAACAAACGCAGTATATTATATAGAAAGTAATTATAACTGATTGCATATCGTGTGAAACCAATAATACCAAATTTGTTAAGAGAAGATTAAAAGCAAAGGTTAAAGCCATTTGAATATTGGCCTTGCAAACAGGCACTCATACTCTCTTAGGAACTAGATGCTCCCTACAGGACCCATCATCGTCCAGTCGGGCTAAATCTGAAATTCAGCTAATTTCTATCAATATGATAGCAGGAACTAAACTTAGGGAGTGACCTACTATTTGTCAGGCAAACATGACTTTACAAACACACACGTGCACACGCACAAGCACACACACACACACACACACACACACACACACACACACACACACACACGTTGTAAACAGTCCGCAAATATGAAACTCATTTCATAGCACGCCTTCTACGCCTTTTATTTTAATTCTATTTTATTTGATATTGATTCATTAATATTCTGCGATTGTCCCTTATTTTTCTTAACAGAAAATGACCAATGAACAAATTATAAACATTCCCCTCACTAAAGTTGGAACTTTACTTATACGTTATTACCATTAGATTTCTTGCAGTGTATCTCGGGTTAATTTCTCCTAGTCTTTACAACTGCTCTTCACATATTTTCTTATAGAACTATACAGTCCGCTATCATCCGCTCATGTCAAATCATCCGAACACTCTAAATCAATTCCAACAGCCACTTAGAATTCCATCAATTTTCTCATATGAAACAAATAATAGATTTAGTAACAAATATTGTATCCAATGATAATCTATGATCTATCTTATCTAGTTTAATGATATTTCGTATCTAGGTTCAAAGCACATTACATTTAACTTTGCCAATCGTCTCTTGAAAGTGACAATATAATTAAATTATTGATAATATAAATTCCAATAACATACTTGTGTTAAATGACATTCATAAACGGAAAAATATATATATTACAATACTGGATACGGGGTTAATTTGGAGTAAGCCTAAGTCGTAATCAAGTTTTGATTTCCAATGACTGACGCGTAATCTATATCGTCGAAGTATTTAGAAAAATATCAATATATTGACTTCCTATTAGTCATTCTCATAAATCCTGGATTGAATGTGTTTACAATCGTTAGTGTCAGACAAAATATTTTACAGCATTTGTTCCAATTCTTAATGTTCTGAGATCAAATCAAGCCAAAAAGAAATTTACCTTTAATCTTTAGTGAGTCGATAAAATAATGTGGCAGTCAATAACTAAATTCATACAATTTGCCTTCCCAAGTTCACAACAATTTCAAGCCTTGTATTTATGTTTGGAACAATTATTATTGTTTCCATTTCTATTATATTTATTATTATGGTGAGCTGGCAGAATCTTTAACACGTCGGGTGAAATGCTTAGCAGTATTTCATCAGTCTTTATGGTCTGATTTCAAACTCCGCCGAGATTGACTTTGCCTTTCATCCTATCGTGATCGATGAAATAAATAGCATTTGAGTACTGGTGTCGAAGTAATCGACTCACTCCCCCGAAATTGCTGACCTGTGCCAAAATTTGAAATCAATATATATATCTTGCTTTCACATTCTCAGTTCAAATTTTACCAGGACTCATGTCAACGATATCCCACACCGACACATGTGGACTTGTTTCTGCCTCAAATTATAACTGTTGTTGTTGTGGTGGAGATTCATACGAGGAAAAGGACTTGTAATCGATAGAACTTATTCCACATCATGGAATATATACTTTTCAAAATATTCTAAAAGATTCAAAGGGCTACACCTTAAAAATGTATAATCTTCCATTCATTAGCTATTTTTCTGTAGTATGTTATTGACATGCTAGTTGAAGCTTCGTTACATTCAAAATTTACTGTGAAAACCCACCCTCTGTATCATAACCAAGCTTTCTTATACCATGTCTCCACACTTACTAAAGAATGCATTAAAATGTTCAGCATAGTCTTGCCATGATATAGAAGTCGAGGAATGAATGGCATAGGAAGACTGACTCTTGAATGCACTGTTATACAAATATTTCTTTCCAATTTTGGACACAAAGCCAGCAACTTTCGGTGTAGCGAGAAGTCGATACATCCGTTCCAGTGCTCGACGTATACTTATTTTATCGAGCCCGAAAGGATGAAAGACAAAGTCAACCTCTGTAACATTTTGATTATGAACGTAAAGCCGGAATAAACGCTGCTAAGCTTTTCTCCGGCGTGCTAATGATTTTACCATCTCGTTATGAGGTTATAAATACCACACCCGATTAAAACAACTTCGGCG
>NC_142931.1:30511948-30541948 GCF_046866305.1 Octopus bimaculoides
GAAGCCAAGTTTGGTGGCAATAATTATAGACGACATTTTCAAGAATGTGCTACACCTAAAGGAAAACTAAACGTGGAAGAAAGAAGGTAAGTAAAAGAATGATGTACTATTTACGAAGCTTGATCACTAAAGAAGTGCAGAGAGTGGCATAACAGAAATAGTAAAATCAGCATAATGAGCGAATGTTAGCTGCAGGTTTCAACTTTCAATGAATCATTGGATAAAACGTGAATATATCGGAACACTTTTAATCACAATTGGATTTTCAAATTTGTTAAGCATGCGCATATGCATGCACACAGAGACAAGCTTATATTGGCGTTCTCTCACACCTACGTTACTGCGTGTGTGTACGTGTGTCCATGGCCGGATTAAGACCCATAGAGGCCCTAAGCACTTAAAAGATTTTGGTGCCCCCATATATATAAGTAATTCAAAATATAACCATGAAATAAAAATAAAGTTTTAGTTTCCAAATAAAACAAAACTAACAGTAAGATGGAAAATAATGTTTATTTTTGTATACTTCCACTTTATTTATACTTCGATCAAAATTCCAGGCCTTGTGCTTATAGTAGAATGGATTGTCTTATAATTCCTTCCTTCTCACTTATAAGTATATACTCTCAACTGATACTAAAACAAACTTACAATGCGCTGGTACAAAATTTAATCGAAGCTATGTAGATGTGTGGATATAAAGAAAAATTTAAATGCATGCTTTTAAGTATTTCTTCGCGGACAGACAAAGAGTGAACGATCTGACTACTACTAATATTATGGTATTTCTAATTCAATGAAAATAGCATGTTTGGCAGGTTTATAAATATATTGTATAAGTTTACCTATTTCTCTGAGGACAAAATGAGGTGTACGCAGCGTTTCAGGAAGTCTCCAATTAAAATCTAAACTTCTTCCGTTTCTCACACACATACACACATTTACTCACTCTAACATACATACGTCCACACATGCACACACTTGCACACGCAACACTCATGCATAGAGTATACTTGTGTCTGTGTAGGTCCAATTATAATATCACTAAAAGACAGGTTTCCGCAATTATTGGTTCCTAGATTTGTTGTAGCACGTGTGAATACATGCATATATGTGTGTGCTCATTTGCGTATGTGTTTATGAGTGTGTGTGTGTGGGTGTGTGTGTGTGTGTGTATGTGTGTGTGTGTGTGTGCGTGTGTGCGCGTGTGTGCGTGTAAAACGTTCGTTTTATAAAAAATCGTGCATGGGTGTTCATCTATAAAAATTTCCTCCTTGTGACACTTGAAATAATAAATAAATATTTAGATTTATAAACAAAATATAACGTTTGAGCAAATCATTTTGCGTTTATTTATTTATTTTTTTTTTGGCAAGTAAAATTAAAACACAATGCGAGTAAGAGATAGACAGGAACATGAAAGGAAAGTGGATTGAGTGACGAAAAAGAAACTGGAGGCACACATAAGGAGAAAGAGAAAAATGAGAGAGGAAAAAGTGAGTGGAAGGAAGAGTGAAACGGAGAAAAGTCGGTGAGAAATCGTTCTTTTTTTCTGTGAGTACAGATACTGACATGTGCATATGTATGTGTGCGAGTGTGCATTTTACGTGCGTCACGTACATGTGTAATTATTTTGCATCTCAGTTACTTAGTATATATACCGTATTTGATGGCCTATAAGACGCACGAGTTCATAAAACGCACGCTAGCTTAGGCTATACATTTGTAAAATAAATTACCACTGAAATAATGTTTTAATTCCTCCACTTACCTGTATAACTTTATGTTATTACCGGTAATTATAAGCAACTTATTACATCCACATTCGATATAAATATACCGTAGGCGATTGTTCACCAATAGATGGCAGCACATGTTTTATAAATATACCATTTTGAGCGCGTTTTGAGCCTACACAGAGTGCATTTGATGCAGGGGGATTTTTAAAGCCGTTTTGAGGTAAAAAAAAAAGTGTATCTTATAGGTCATCAAATACGGTATATAGGAAGTTAACTGCGTAAAATCTATACGAAAAATACTCCATCCGATGAGAGTTCAATATTACTAAACGTTTCCACTACATGTACTTATCGCACTACTATTAGTTTCCCATACATGCGTGCGTTCATCAGACGCCAATCGCGATAAGTACAGGTAGTTGAAACGTTTAGAAATATATATGTGTGTGTGTGTGTGTGTGTGTGTGTGTGTGTGGGTGTGTGTGTATGCATGTGTGTGTGTATACATACATACATACATATACATATCTATATATCTATATATATCAAATGTGGCAAGGGGATTTTCTTCGCCCCAAATGCGAACATCATGCTTATTGATTTTGCCATTCGTATGAAATGTGGCCTTATCACTGAAAACAAGACGTTCCTTGAACTCGGCTTCTTCAAGTTTCTCTTGCATATCAACACAGTATTGCTTGCGCCTTCGCTTGTCATCTGCCGTTATGGACTGAACGAGTTGTAGCCTCTTGGGTTTCATTAGCAAGTGTTTGCTCAGGACGCGACATAACTGTCGCTGGAGGATTCTGGGTTTCCAGACTTCTTCGTATGGGCTTCTTGGGGCTTTGCAAGAGGTTTTGGCGAACCCACTCGACCATCTCTTCCGATGTTAGTGATCGTCCAGATCCTTTTACCCTGCACAGACACCATCTTTGAGTTTTTTGTGTCATGTCCAAATCAGTATTGCTGTTGGTGGCATTTTAGAGAACTGTAACACCTCTTACAAATATTTATATATATCTTCTTAAAATCATCGAAATTGAGACGTGCTTCTTTATGGCGCACCAGGATCTCGATCCTTTTTTAAATATGGTTGGTGCTCAATTTCATATATTTCAATGTGACTGAGTGTTCGTCTTATATTAGGGAGTAGAAAAGTCCAAAATATAGCACCCGGTATGACGTAGTGTTCAGCAGAATCGCAGTCGCCAGCATAGAGCAACAATAACAGAGGTGGAAGGATTATGCTCATGTGCCAAGTATGACGTTGTATATTTATATATTTCCTTTCACATAGAGGTATATAAAAGTAAACAACTCCAGTTTCAACGGGGTTAACTACTTTGGTTATTTACATTATATTTAATACATTGATATTCCTTATACCTCCATTCGTCGATTCACTTCAAAGAAAAAGGCAATAAGCTACGGAACTTCAAAGTCGTAAGTAAATAGACTTATCTGGAAAAAAAAAAGGGGGGAATGAATATACACAGTTACTCTACTTTCCCAAATAAAGAGCAAATCAGTAAAAATGCACCGAAGAATTAATGAAGCTTAAACATTAAAAAAGGGTTGAACTAAAAATAAAGTTAATCCCAGCTATGGATGAATTGGCGTCGAATAGATATTAAACAGTCATTCCTGAAGAATAAATTTGCAGTGTTGTTAGTACCATCGCGAGGTATTCATCAATAAGCTCTTGAGCCACGTCTTCAAACGTGAAGTTTCATTTCTGTCCTCGATTGTTGAATGCAAATTGTATTAGACATGTAAATATATTTTATTGTAAACATGGTTTTCTATATTTAAAATTTATTTTATTGTCTTTTTCATTACATTTATGTAAGATAAACATATTTGTATTTGCCGTCAGTATTTATCGTATTAGTACACTACTATATGTGTGCGTGCGTGTATGTATTACGTATGCATATAAATATGTATACATGTATACATATGTATATATATATATATATATATATATATATATATATATATATATATATATACATGCATACATACATACATACATACATACATACATATATACATAGAGAGAGAGATGTACAGAGTTATATATACCAATATATGTATGCAGGATGTATATATAAATATATACACATCCATATGTGTATGCATATATGTGTATCATTGTACGTATTTGTGCTATTGGTTCGTTGGCTTTATACATGAAGAATAGCGCTTCTTAGAGAAAACACAAGTATATAGTATTTTTATCAATTTTATATTTTTCTTCATATTTTCGCATGCAAGAAATTCATAGAAAAAATATGAGAAAAACTTTAGAAAAAAGATAAAGCTAGAATACGGTCGTGTTTTCAATAAGACTAAAATATATCGATATGTGTTCATGTGTTTGTATGTTTTTGTACGTTTGTGTGTGTATGTGTATTTGTATGTTTGTGCGTATGCGTTTATGTGTGCACGCGTGTGTGTGTGCGCGGGCACGCTTACCTGTGCGTGTATATGTGTGAGTGTGTGGATTGGGGGAAATATTGTGCTTAGAAACGAATAGAAAAGTTCTGATCGCATAGAATTTTTATATTTTACTCGAAGCTGAAACTTCTTGATACGTTACTTGCATAATATTCAAACGATTGAAGTAGATATCATGATATCTTTGGTCTACGGGAAATGATTATTTATAAGATTTTGGAAAATCCATTAACGCCGTAAAAGACAGTGGCTTCTGAGATGATATTAGTGTTATAACGAGGTAAAGAAACCGTTACTATGAATATTATAAATTTGAATACTGTATATTGCGAATATCTCAATGATACGTTAACATCGCTGCATGCTTTCTTTTCACGTGATTATGTAAATTTAAAGTGGCTATTAGTTCCATGTGAGTGAAGTACAACCTGTCAGTTACAGGATCACATTCGAACATTATAACCTTTGGATAAATTCCGTATCACATGGTACAGCAATGACATCGCTGTTGAGATCCGAAAGTTTGCTGACTAATCTGAACCTTGTCGAAGCAAATATATGATATTTAGTAACCACCTCTCTATATATAAAAGTAATAATAATACTTATTATTATAAGCATGAACGTGGTAGCCCGAAGGAGACAAATATATTTTTATCAAGAGCTGGTATCGAGGATATACTGAATTGTTTCTAAGGATTAATTTGACACAGCAGATGGACATACGTTTCAGGGATACAGGGGAAATGATATTATATAATGTAGGAACTAAAACAAAGTTGATCACTGCAGAAAGAACTAGATTTATGTCTTTGCATCAGCAATCCTCTAAACAAGCTATTTATTTTTGTGTCATTTTCGTAAAGGTGCTATTTTCTGAGCTCGGTCAAGATAACGAAAGAACTGAAGAAGAATTTACACAAGTAAAAGTCACTGAGAGCAATCATTATACAGATCAAGAAAGCTGGAACAGTTACAGTTAGGGAATTTATCTCTCGAAGTTTCTGTGAACTTCCTACACCAAGAGATGATATCGAATTAAGAGTCGATATTTTTCATGAAATAAAACCAAGAGTTGCCAATGCTTATCACCTTACCAAAACAAAGGAGTTTTTTTTTAATGCAAAATATGTGATTACATGAATTTGTTGAATGGAAAATGTTCTGCACTTGTAAAAAAGAATGATAATTGTGCAATAAAATCCATCTTTATCGTTTTGTAACTTTTAAAACTATATCGAACGTGTTGAACAAATTGAGCATAAAAGCTCTGACAGAAACAAATATATTTACGTTACAATACAAAGAAAAACACACCTTAATGTATATTATCAGTTTAGATATGCTAGTGGATACCAGTAGTGCGATCACATTAATTCTCAGCAACTTCTGGATATTTATTGGTCAAATTAAACATCACGAAATCCATCTGCAACTTCTCCATTTTGATAGATCAGATTTTTTAAAGCCCTCTAGAAATATGGACCCGATATGAAACTATGCAAGTAGTGGAATAGAACCTTGATGAAAACCAAGATTTTGTCAAAGCTGATATATTTACTATTAATCAACTGTATTGTGTGTGATATCGAAGATATCGGAGTGTTAGAAGATCGTGAGATATATATAAGAACGATTGAAAGAAAATATACACGCACCAGATTTTAAGTCGCGAAAAATGTCAGTTTATATTTTCTCAAAAGTAGTTATAGGAAATGAAAACTGATTGTTAAGGTACGGCATATGAACACATATTCCACTTGGTGTTTGCGAGTTGCTGTACTCTTTTGTAGTTGTAAGAAAACCAGACGGGAACTGGCGTATCAATTGTGTTTACAGAAACGACGTTAATCAAACTTTTTCGAACACTTGAATATCCTCTATTATTGAATTTGCTCTCTTAGTGTAAACGTTCAGATGTGAACACAACAATATTTTATAAAGTCTGATTGACACGACACAGGATAGAATACATCACCGGCAGAGCCTTGCTAATATTCATAAGCGTAAAATTATCCCCTATATAGGATAAATATTCGTTCGCATTTTATGTGAATTACAGTGACTTCTAGTAGAAAAATATTGATTTCTGTTTCCAATATTCAAGATGTATATTTTCATTCAGTCTTCTTATTTCAGCTGTGCTACCTTATATAAAACCTTTTAGCACTCAAGCATCTTCAACGTCGGACAATACCGTTAGTTAATTTTGTACCGTCAACATTTAATACATTGGCTTGATCAAAGCCATGACTTTCATCACTGTCCTCTTCTACTACTTGTAAACTTTCATACCGGATTCACATTTCTAGAGCACATTAAAAAAGTTTCATCCATAAACTGGAAAGTTGCACATGTATTTTGCGAAGTCTGAGTTGACCAGTGAATATCTAAATATTTCTGAGAATTATCGTATCTCCGCTAGTATTATCCATATGAATATTTAGAAAGACATTATTCAGTTTAACTTCAATTAAGTTGATTTACTTCTTTGCCTTGAAGTGTAAATACAATTGCTTCAGTTTTACAGCTTTTATCCTCCGTCTGTTAAAACATCTTCCATATATCTCTGTATATTACAATAATATTAGTTCCGGTATTCTGCTCATGATCATTAGGTTATGCTTTTGATTGCTGGACCGAATGACACTTTTTGTCCCTGAGCAAGGCATCTTTCCATATATCTTCATTCTACTCAGCAAGCTGCTGGTGTAGCCTCCAGCTATCCCATCCTCGATATTTTGCTAGGTTAAACATAGGAGCGCCTACAATATATCTTGTTTGCTAGCAACAACTAATGCATCTAAAACAACTGCAAAAACGTGACACAAGCTTCCTTCCAAACAAACTTCTTCACGAGCACAAACATTTGTCCTGGCTATCTCTACTGACATTATCATGAACATTATAGAACATATAATAATCTAAACTTTCTAACCGCACATAAATACAATAATCTAATAGGCATTACGCTGAAGTAATTTACTCTTCTCCAGATCAAATCTCTTCCAACATCGCATACTACAACAACAATAGCGGAAAAATAAAGGAAAAAAAACACTATATATACACTACATTTACCTTTACACTAAGATTCCACCAATTCTTGAAAAATAAGCCTGTCGATTAAGACTCTCGTGTTAACATTTTGAACGTGTAGTGGCGCGAAATTATAGCCGCTATTGGGGAAGTACTATTCTGCGCATGCGCAGGGGACTTCACCACAGGAAGCCCCTCGAGTTGCGCATGCGTAATAAAACTCGTACTTAAAGAGAGAGTTTCATTTTCTCAGCGAGTTGAGCCTGAGACCTTCGACGTGACAACACCTCGCTCCTCCACGAAGCACTCTTCACCACGATGCCTTCGATGATGATAGCTACTTGCTTCTCTTGCAGGCATCAAGGAAGCCCTTAACCTTCCATTACCAAACTATAAATTAATCAGCGGCTGCTAAGCTGAATGACAGGAATTGTGAAACCAAGCATCATCATGAATAAAACCTTTTTATTATGTTGTTAATTATTCTAATGTCTCTTCATATATAATGCTGTTGAAAGGTGATAGAGAGAGATTAAAGCCTCTATGACAACTATCAAAACTTTTTACAAATGCAACTAACGGTTGCACTATGCTTAATAGTATTCAACGCAACTATACAATACAGGCTACTATCAACTTCAAGATAACTTTTACTCAACATAACTACTCCATTAGGTTCTTCACATTTACTTCCTTGTCTCGTTTTTATGCAGAAACATTGAGACAAGAAAGATTAAAACCCAGAGCATTCTCGTCATTACTTCTTATTCACTCTGGGCGTGTAACTACATTCTTTCCAAATGAAACTGCGCATACCGCTCATCCCAGTATATCTCATAACAAGAAGACTTAACTTTCATGGCGTTGTCGTCAATGGGCCAGTCTTTCCTTTTAATATTAAACTAGTAGATGTGTGTGTGTGTGTGTACGTTTGCAAGTGTGTACTGTGTCCGTAACTGTGTTAACGTCTATGCCACTTAAAGAGCAATGCTAATGTCCTTGACCTATAAACAAGTGTACGCACACTGTCATATATAAACAGCCAAGGACAAACACACATACCTATAATTGATTGAATACGTAGAATGGGTTGACCAGGTCAGCACAATCTTCATCAATGTTAGCGCTGTAAACGTATTAATTAAACATGACTGCGTATGCTGCATTCAATTCTGCTACAAAAACAAATATGCCTGGGACGATAGGTAAGAGATATCTCCTGTATATGTTTAAACTCGTTGCCTGTATATGCATATATTCGTTGGAAGAAATATTTTAAATTTTATTTCCTTTTCTGACAGAAAATTTAATAAAAACTAAGCAGTAAGCATTAAAAGCCGGTTGTCATTGTTACAAGGTTGGTTGTAAGTTGATTGTTTGTGAATATGTTAAACAGCATGGAAATTGTAGTTCTTAGAGTTTTGTGTGATCGAAAGATTAGTGACAGACTGGCGGAAACATAAACAAACACTCAAGAAAAGCCACAGACAAACGTGCTAAGCGATATATTGTCTTCCCATATGAGAAATTGCATAAAGTTTTATATGCTTGGCTATGTGAATTACGCTCAAACAGAATATTTGTCTCGTACATGACTGTTAGAACAAATACTTCACACATGTTCATGGATAGATGTAAATATAATATTACTAAATACGCCATGTCTCAGCTAGGTGGTGCTGGAGATTCATAAACAGAAACAGCCTAGCATTACATAAGAGAGCCGTTTCACTATAGACTGTAATCAATAAATTCGTGGACACCTCAAACCACAGTGTGAATTTTATAAACGAAGTTTAATAAAGTTCATTAGACCCAATGTGCGCATTTTATTCTAACACAGTCTTAATAATTTATATACACAACCACCATGTGTGCATAAAAGCAGTTCTTTATCAACTAGTTTTAAGCCTAATGCCTATTCGTTGATGTGTATATTGTTAGCCAAACAGCAGTGACGATTTAAAAGTATCATATCCTTTACTCGTACCAGATATAAATCTTGGTAACATATTGCTATATCAACAGTTTCAAAACATTGCAATGATTGGCAATTATTTTGGATGCCTTTCAGTGTAAAATGCAGCCACAAGCACAGTTGTAAACAATATTCACAGATAGCTGCATGTAAGCCAATGGCTTGCAGTAGAAGTGATTTACACTGTCATTGTGTGAGATGTTTTCATTTTAACTCATCCAAGCTTAAATACCCCAATATCGGCTCCACAAGGCCTTTTTGCTCCAGCGGTCACATGACATCGTGATTAAACGAACCTGCTGTTTGTAATAGTCGGCTTCCAACTGTCCAACCGCATTGGCGCAACATTTTATTTTTCCTTGCGCGAGAAATTAATCACCAGCTTCTGGGAGCCCACTATTCTCTATTAGTGCGGCAGTTCTCGACTGTTCTAGGTCTTTGGTACTCGCCACTGGCCACGTGCAACTCGTCTCCAGCAACGGTGTAACACCAGCCACTCTCCGTTTACATCTCCACCAGACGCCTGTCTGCATCATTGCTGTATGAACATCACATGACCAACAGACCAACGGCTGTCTCTACACACCACCAACAGTACGTCAACTATGTCTCCAACATCAACAATCCAGCCTAACCACGACGTTCTGTCACACATCTTTGTAATAACCTGTTATTTTTTGTCAGTTCATGTATGGCAATCATTGTATTTTATAACTGAGAATAAAACATCGCTTACCAGTTCAGTTTCAATCTCAAGTTGTATATATCTCATTCCAACATTATCCTCATTAACCATTCTCGTTATAGGTTAATAGACACAAAACTATTGGCTGTCTCTTACATGGATCAACTTGAATGCATGCCGCTTAACACCTGTCACTCATACGTCTTCTCGAGGTTCATCGACGACATCCTTCTGGGAGGAGGCGACCGCCATACATCAATACTTCAGCAACATCGACAACCATATCAAATTCGAAGTCGAACACCCGGACGAGTTCGGAATCCTTTCTCTCTCTAGATTTCCAAATCAAAATCAAAGTGGAGTATTACGTCAACACAATTTTTTATAGAAAAGCGACAGTTACGAATCAGCCCTGCCCACCAGAGCCAAAGCCGCATATATGCAGAATGAAATCACACGTATAAGAGACAGATGTAACGAAGCAACGGACCAAGCTACCAATACCAAGCGGTTCCTCAGGAACTTAGCACACAACGGCTATCCATCATCTGCAGCTGAACGACTATATCAACGAAACACGAAACACAATAAAGCCCATAACACCAAATCCAACAAGGAAACAACACATTTGAATAAAGCAGCATATGCACACAAACACTTCAAAAAATAAACACCTTCGGAAGTGCC
Organism: Octopus bimaculoides; assembly: GCF_046866305.1. Taxonomy (NCBI): domain Eukaryota; kingdom Metazoa; phylum Mollusca; class Cephalopoda; order Octopoda; family Octopodidae; genus Octopus; species Octopus bimaculoides. The sequence continues at coordinate 30,522,537 of NC_142931.1, forward strand.
AACCCTGAATTTCAAAGTTTCCATCAAGGCAACCCAACGCAACGGGGGAAATCTAAGAATCATTGGGACCTTCCTTATAAACAATTTGAGACCAGCCATGAACAACAAGAAGGAGCTTCACGAAGCAGACTGGTTGCTATACAAGCACCAGTCTGCACATCTCACCTTCCTTCTTCTCCCCCTAACTCCTTTCTCTACATACGTCAGCTTCACCTTTTTCCATTATCCCTTTTACCAACTGTCCTGTAGAAGGGTTTCTCTACCTCAAATATAGAAATACAATATAAAACTGCAATGTTGTTTTGTTTTACTCTTCCTTTTGTAGTTTACTTCGTGCCTTCTCGCATTGTTCCAGCCTTCTTACACACCAACCTTCTTTAAAGTTATACCGAACAATGCTTCACCAAAACTACCTCATTTTAACACACACACACACAGAGACACACACACATACACACACACACACACACACACACACAAATACATACATACATACATATATATATATAATTCTACAGGGTAACAAAATTATAGAAATGTTCTACCAGTGGCTAGCATGCATATTAAAGTCAATAGAAACATATTTTTCAATATAACATTAGTGTACATTTTTATACTTTTTATACACAAAAGAGGTGAGCCTAAGAGAACACCTTACATGATAAAAGGAGCAGTCAAAGCTCAAACTACGGTTAAGAGTAATTTCGAAGGGGATGAAAAGTAAAAACATTCCCAATAGTTACCACATGTACCAAGATTTCAAACATCAATGAACAAATATAATAAATTGCCATCTGTGTTCTCATCGGCATGGACGCTATAATCAATATATATTTGTGGAACACTGTAGACAGCACATGTTCCATCTATATATATTATATATGTAGCGTCCATGCTGATGAGAACACGTGCACCTTTTAGTATGTAAGAAGTCCTGTTAGGCTCACCTCTTTTGTGTATAAAAATGCACACTAATCTTATATGAAAAATATGCTGTCTATTGACTCTGTTATGCTTGCTAGCCACTGGTAGAAAATTTCTATGATTTTTCTACCCTATATATTTTCTTAATATAATTTTCGTAATTTTGAAGAATGTTGGCACATATATTTTTATCTGTTGACGGCTATAACTGCGCTTGTGCGGTGGATTTGAAAAATTATAATGTATGTAGACGGAAAAGCTCCTGGCTTTGTGTAAAAGAAAATACAGGAGGATCAGTCAATTATGATTTTATTCAACATGTTCTGAGATTCATACACTTATTGCAAGCGGTCTTTCACTTTTTGTAAGCCCTGTAAAAGGACTCGGATGGTTGGGCAGCCAGGCCTTTCGTGATACCCTTAAAGCCAGGAACTTTTCAGCAGCCCCTCGTACACAGAGAGAGAGAGTGAGAGAGGATATAGCTTCCTTTCAGATTCGGAGAAAATGGGCTGTCACTAAAATGTAAAGGTCTAAATGGCAACACTTTGTCAGAATATAACAATCTAAATAATTGAACACTATTTTTATCGTTTAGTCGTTCAGAATCCTTATCAAGTTCTTTAATACTTTACTTTTAATTAGTTTTCTCCTGCATAATAAATGTGGGAAAATGTCTAAGACGGAAAGCAATTTGTATAGTGTATAGCATCGATATACAACTAAGATACTGTAAGGCATCTTAGCCCTATTCCTTAAAATTCCCATTACAACATTTTTGGAAGCCGTTACATTATGTTCTTTATAGGTGTAAAGTAAAACTGATCCTAGATTAGTTCTCTAAGTCAGAAACACATTTGAAATTGCTTCGAACCTTCTTCAGTCTGTAAATATATAGTCATTTGCACACATGAATTCACAGATTTTCTGACATGACATACATGCAATTATACACTCACACGCACTTGAACATAAATATATAGTTGTATGTATGGAGTGAAATGGTTTTTGAGTGTTATCTCTAACGTGATATATCAGAAATCTATTTTATTTCTTTAGATAATTCTGGTGCCATACTGATTACTCTAAAACTTTTTGACTTTAGAATGTAAGTAATTAATTCAATATCCTTAGAAAATATTTCCATGCAATAGTCTGGCTCATGTGATGCTAGTGAATTACTGCTATATGTATGCAACGATGCTGTCTTATTATTACAGCACCTTTTCAAATACTGTTCAGAATCTCAATCAGTGAGAAACAGACTTGATTAAAATGATTGACAAAACATTCTTTATTTGGACATTACATCCATTTTTTTTTTAATATTTCTGATCACATGATAAACTTTCATCAGTGCCAAATATTCTCATCAGAATGAAAACTCAAATAATGATATAACTATTTAATACCTTTTGAATCTAATTTGAAAGCACACATGTCTCAATGAGTTATCTATGTAATAGACTACTGATCGTGAGAACTATTCATAAATTCAAACCTCAGTACTGGTTTTGTGATGATTGCATACACAAAGCAACCATGATGAGGATGATGATGATGATGATACCAAGCCACAATAATGTGCATGTTTCCGTCTCTGTATATAAAGTTGCATAAATTAGAACCTGATGAATTAGCATTAAAATAGGTTAGCATGAAATTGTAAAGTATTCAAACAATTCAAATCATTTAAATATTCAAGTTTAGAAATCTTTATAGCAATTGCAAGGGTTTGTGAAAATTTTTAAATGTGATTTATGCTGAATAGACAAGAAAGAAATTTAATATAGTTTTAGCTTTCTGACCGAGGTTTAAGATTAAAAGATAGAACAATGCTTCAACATGTAAAAACTGAAAAATTTCATTCGCTTAGTTGCTTAAGTTGATAGGTTTGAAACTTAGAGATTTTAGCTAAAATTCTCTTTTTATTAAACTGATCAAATACCTGTGTCACAGGTGTGATATAATCTCTGCAATCAAACAGGAGAATAGTTCTGCCAAGTCAATATCAACGACAATGAATAGCTAGAAATGTGTGCCTTATAGATGCCTTACTAACATCTACAAAAGTAAGCATAAACATATGACCTATTTTCCAGGAAACCAGAAATTGTTAGATTAAGATAATAACCAATACTTATTGTACAAAGCTTTTGTAAAGTCGCTTTTCATTGGCAGATAAGCTTTATTAGAGCAAAATTTATCTTGTATCACATTTCAAGCAGAACAAATCACCGAAAATCTCTAGATTTCAAGAAATTATCAAGTGAGATTTAGATATCTTACATATAGTTTCAGATGCTATAACTGACAGTAAAACAGAACACAGGTAACAGCAGAATAAAACTATTTGAGTCTTATCTTTTTTGTTTCTTTGTACAAATTTTGGTGTACCAAGGATCATCTACGCATAGAATGAATCCATTATTGTCAGCAATTTTCATTCAAATATGAAACAATTTGTTTGATTGCATTTGAATGCAGACAAAATCCATTGTAATAACTGGTTGGCTGTTATTGCTGCTAATATTTCTCTTTTTCCCAATGGAACAGTTAACTTCCTAAATAAGTATACTGAAATTCGCTAACGAAATCCATGATAAATGGAACACATTCAAATCAATTTTTCTCAATATCTCAGGTATTTTTCCATCTTGATGTCCATACAGAAGGATCTTAACTGCTGTTTCACCATCCCTTCCTATGTTACAATCCAGCCATAATCGTAAAATTGATTGCAACATTCTGTTTTATCTTTAAGGTCTGGAAAGTAGATATCTATAGGACCATTTGAGAATGATTAATTAAAACACTTTGTTTGGCCATATGAGAAATCTTTGCTTCTTGAACAAAAATCAAAGATAATATTCCAAATACAATTATATTGATGTGCTGCAGTTTGTAGAATGTTGACTATTTAACTCCAAGGAAACATCTCCGTCTGTGATGATACAGTAATGCTGAATTATAGCTGAGAGTCACTCTCCAGTTTTTTTATTGATAATTCTTGACTTAATGAATTGTGGCCATAGCATTTGATTGCTAGATTGCAACTAACATCAATACAGTTTTTCTTTTACTTCTTGCTACCAACATATTCTCACTGTTACTTTAAGAACTAAATCTCGACTAATTTCATGCAGAAAGGCTCAGTTTTTCTATTCTAGTAAGAGAAAAATATTACTATTTCCTGGAACAATTTTTTCATTCAAAATTCCTCCCTGATGACTAAGTGTTTCCCCCAGCAATATTTATTTAATCAATGATAAATACCATATTCATAGAATTCAGAAAACTAATGCAAGAAGAATTTCAGCAATTCCAACAAATTTTTATTAATATTAATGGAAACAAGAAATATTAACATGATAAAGAAAATATTTGTTATAATTACAGTAAGATAATGTTCACAAAATCTTATAAGATCAAAATATGACATCAGTTAAGCTTCTTTTGATATTGAAAGTGGATTAATTTATAAATATGCATAAGTTTCATTTAGAATTACAATAATAATATCTAGTTGTGTAGCAAAAATTCTAATATTCAGTCTTTTATCTCTTATATGTTCCAGTCACTGTACTGTGTCCATGCTGCGGCACTGTCCAGTACTTGTATTTTTAAAACCTGCATTGGTCACTTTTGCCAAATGGCTAAATTGCAGGGTATGTTAGCATGTTAGAAAAATTTGTTTTGAACATTTAAATCACACAGAAATGTTCTCATGTAACTTTGCTTTTTTCACAGATTGAAAATATTTAGTTTTTGAGGAGCTAATGGGGTTAGTGAAAGCAAAGATTCTTTGCTAAATCAGTAAATCTGTGATATCTTACTATTTCCTCTACCATTATCTGTGTAGTATATATCTGTTAATTAATGAGCTTGATTTTTGCTTCAAAAGGTTTTCTGTATGACAGCATAAAAACGATGATGATAAGGATGACAACGATGGCAATGATGATATATATATACACATATGTACACATATATAAATTTATATATGTTTTGTAGTGGATTAGGGAAACTTTAAACATTCATTTATGTTAATCTAATTAACTTTAGTGATTTCATTATGATACAGAATCCTACATAAGAATAATGCAGTCAAAACAGCTCAACAAATGTGGAAAAGACCTAAACTTTAACAATCTAAAAAGGGTTAGTAAAATAAATTTTCAGCATTTACCAACACCAATTATACACTAGTGTTGTTTAAATAACGTTAACCACAGTGCTACAATAGATCTTCTAAGAAATACAATGATCAGAATTGTTAATGAACTCAATATGTCTTCTTTCAAGATTAAAGGTGATGAGCTGGCAGAATCATTAGCATGCTGGGTGAAATGCTTAGTGGTATTTTGTCAGCTGCTACGTTCTGAGTTCAAATTACACAAAGGTCGACTTTGCCTTTCATTCTTTCAGGGTCGATTAAATAAGTACCAGTAATGCACTAAGGTCGATGTAATCGACTTAATCCCCTCCCCCAAGCTGCCCTTCTGGCAAAATTTGAAATCGTTATTTATGTTATTTTACCACATTTTCTTATAAACATACCTCAGTATTATGAAGTAGCATGTGAAGTTTCACAGATTTGTTGTAGCAAAACCAAACTTACAAATGTTCAAACCAATCAATAAAAGAAATTTTCTTCATGAAATTTAGACAAATACACGAATATCAATATTTTAAAATATTCTAAAGCAAAAGTACAAGGCAGTAGTTTTTACTTATTAAGTTACGAAATCTAATTGAGAAATCAAGTTCATTGCAATGTCAAACCATGGTAAACATTCACAAACATGCAATTCTTATTGCAATCTAAATGATTAAAAGACCTGAAAAATTCTGATACAATGATTGAATGGTATCTGAGAAGGCTAATATAAATTTGTAAGATTTTAAGCCAGAACACATCAGAACAGTTTTAATTATGTTTCACTGTAAGTAATTCAATAGTTTTAATAATAATCCCAAAGGCAAAATGATATAATATTGCCATTGTGACATATTTGATAGCATAATCTCTACAAAAATATTAGCTCTGCTCTCAATGGTATTTACATGCATTTATCTATCTACAATATATGAACAATTTATTTAACTTAAAATGAAAATGACTAGCAAAATAACAATGGCACTACATTGTTATTTAAAGTGCTATTCATAGCAATGATACTGTTTGTTGCTTGTAGTTCATGTCTTTCTCTCACCTATTTCTTCTTATATTTATATGTTTGCATTCAATTTATTGTCTAAGAACTGAATTGAAATTGCATCTAAGTGTATTAAAAGATTCGCCTGTGTTATATTCTCTTCTCATTCATCCATATAAACATTACAGGAAATTCTTGACCACCTTCCCAAATAGTTACAAAGCAATATATAAATTGTTTTGCATCAGAAGATAAACATTGAAACAATGTGATTCCTAAAGCTGAATACTTTTCATAACACAGAATATAGCTATGTATATCAAACTCCTTGTAGCTTTTGAATGATTTTTAATTCTTCCAGACTCATGTTTGCACATGGAAGTGAGACTCATGTTTGCACATGGAAGTGAGATAAGCAACAGACATTAAAAAAATGATAAATTGTTTACCTGTACTAAGTTGATTTACCATTTTATACCAACATTGGAGAGATGATTTTTTTAATACATTTATATATGAATTTCTTGAAAAAGCATTTTCATTGCTGAATGCCAAACATGATGGTAATAAGTTGATTTTGTATTCTAATCAGTGTCTGTATTTCAGTTTGTCACATTTTGATGATGATGATGATCATCATCATCATCATCGTTTAACGTCCGCTTTCCATGCTAGCATGGATTGGACGACTTGACTGAGGACTGGTGAAACCGGATGGCAACAAAACAATATTCCATGGTAATGAGCTCAATTAAGTATCTGAAGAAAGGTTCTAAATTATAATCATATGGTCTGATATATTAACTTTATAGTCATTAGTTATCCTGTTATTAAAGAAAGCAAAGAGCAGAAGCAGATAGCCTGTCCTAATTGTTGTGTACGTATGAAACCAATTGTGCCAGTCATTTGATAAATGAACTATATATATAAAACCTTTTGGGAGTACGAAGTTAGATTACATTTCCGATCTACTTTGTTATGCATCCATTCTGCTATAACTCTCTTTGTGACCTACATTAACTGATCCAGTTGGTTAATTCGTCTGTAATTTCCTCTTTCTTAATGGTAATGCTACACCAGACATTGGGTATGACAATCATATGAGTATGTGTGTGTGTGTAAATGTCAAGTGATGAAAATGAGTACTCAACACTGTATTGGTGGATATAATTTCTTTATTTGTGAATTAAAGCTACCATTCATTTCATGATAAAAAAAGGAAGAAAATATTCTAGTATCTTAACAATTTTTCAAGCCAATTACATGGAGAAAGGGTTTTCCAAAATGGAAATTAACACCTTACTCCATTTGATTGGCTTGAAACATTAAGACACTAGGATAATTTCCTACTTTTCTTTACATGAAACCAATGGTAGTCTTAATTCACAAATAAAGAAAATATATGTGTGTGTGTGTATGCATGCATGAGTGCATGTACACACACACACATAAACATGCCTCCAACATACTTGAAGTAGTAAAAGTTTATATTCATGCACATCACTGCTTAGCACTTTGATTTCAAACATAAGAAAAATAAAAAGGATTAACTGAAAATTCAACCAGCTAAAATATTGCCAGCTGCAACACCCAAACTTTACTGGGATAAAGAAAACATCTTCAAAACTGCATGGAGACTGTCATCGATAGTCATTTAACAGCAGAAGAACAATGGGTCATTGAGAAAATAAAAGCCAATCCCAAAGTGTTCTTAATCATTTGCCAAAAAGTATAAGATTACTGCATCACCTGATGGAGCTCTAATAGATGGAGACAACACTCTGCACAGTGGTGAAGAAGACAGGGTTGAGATGCAGCACAAGCAATACTGCTCCACTTTCAACAATTCTGACAGCACCTGTCAAACAAATCCCAAGCATACCTTATCCAATATATTCATTTTGTGCCCCAGATATCATAGCAGCCATTAACAAAATTATGAACAACTCGACTGCAGGCCCTGATAAATTTCCTGTTAGAGCCCTCAGGGAGTGCTTACATCAGTGTAAGCTATTCTCTGGAGAAAATTACTGGATACTGGCTATATTCCTGATAATTTCTTATTCTAGTTGATTGTCCCATTTTCAGAAAAAGCAAAAAATTACTGGCTGGGAATTACCAACTAATCTTACTTCTCATATCACCACGACCATCATCATCATCATCATCATCATCATCATCATTTAATGTCTGTTTTCCATGCTGGCATGCATTGGGCGGTTTGACTGGGGACTGGTGAGCGGGATGGCTGCACCAGGCTCCAATGTGATCTGGCAGAGTTTCTACAGCTGGATGCCCTTCTTAATGCCAACCACTCCGAGAGTGTAGTGGGTACTTTTACATGCCACCGGCACGAGGGCCAGTCATGTGGTACTGGCAACGGCCATGTTCAAAATGGTGTTTTTATGTGTCACCTGCACAGGAGCCAGTCCAGTGGCACTGGCAACGCCCTCTCTCAAATTTTGTTTTTCACGTACCACCAGCACAAGTACCAGTAAGACGACGCTGGTAACGATCACACTTGAATGGTGCTTTTTAGATGCCACCAGCACGGGGACCAGTCAGTGGCCCTGGCAATTATCACACTCGGATTGTGCTCTTAGCACTCCACTAGCATGGATGCCAGTCATGTGATGCTGTCATCGAATTTGATTTCAATTTCACTTGCCTCAATAGGCCTTCACAAGCAGAGTTTAGTGTCCAATGAAAAGAAGGTATGCCTAAGTGAGCTGGTTACACCACTGCATAGGCCACGGGCTATGGGCTCACTTGGCTTGCTGGGTCTTCTCAAGCACAGCATATTTCCAAAGGTCTCCGTCACTAGTCATTGCTCATTGAGGTCTAATGTTTGAAGGTCATGCTTCACCACCTCATCTCAGGTCTTCCTGGATCTACCTCTTCCACAGTTTCCTATTTCTTTATTGCCTACAAGGGGCTAAACATAGAGGGGACAAACGAGGACAGACAAAGGGATTAAGTTGATCACATTGATCCCAGTGCGTAACTGGTACTTAATTTATCGACCCTGAAGGAATGAAAGGCAAAGTCAACCTTGGCAGAATTTGAACTCAGAACGTAGCAGCAGACGAAATACCACTAAGCATTTCGCCTGGCATGCTAATGTTTCTGCCAGCATGTCACCTTGAGGTCAATCTCTTCCACATTTTCCCTCAACCGCTAGGGTGTGACACTTTTTCACACAGCTATCCTCATCCATTCGCACGACATGACCATACCAGCACAGTCGTCTCTCTTGCATACCACATCTGATGCTTCTTAGGTCCAACTTTTCTCTCAAGGCACTTATTTAAGAGCGTGGTGAGGTCTAAAGTTACTCACCTCCTAAAAACTAACTACCTACTTATTCCTAACCAGCATGGTTACCACAATGGCAAGGACTGCCTAACACAGTTCCTTCATCAATTTGATGACATCCTAAAGGCTCTGCAAGAGGTGTCCAATGCAGCTGTCATCTATCTTGACTTCAGCAATGCATTGAACAAAGCTGACCACAGGATCCTATTAAAGAAACTAACCAACATTAGCATTCAAGGGAAATTTTTTAAATGGACTGAATGTTTTCTAGTGAACAGAACCCAGTATGTGGTGAATAGATGTTGTTTAATTAAGCTCAGCCAAAGTCATCAGTGGAGTCTTTATACACTTTATAGTAAGGTTGCAAGGGATCAAGGGAATGCTGTTATAACTGATAAAATTATCAATGCTGGATTTGAGAATTATATAACATTTAAGTTCTAGTATAATTTTAATCTAATTAGCAAGTGATGTATCTGGTGTTGATCTTTGCTTTGTATATAAAGCTACTATAATGAATAGCTTCAGTTTTTGGGACATTCTGAACAAAATTCCACTGCTGTTAACTAATGATTTTCTGTCCAATTTTATTACATGAACTGCATCATGGTGAATTGGGTTCATTGTTGTAAATGCATACGGATCAGTCATTATTTCCTATGCAAGTATAAAACTTATTTAAAAGACAAAGGCTTTCATTCTAATCAAAAGAAACTCTCCAAAACCTGAATTGCTGAATAAGTTGATATACTATATCCTTGCTAAAAAAGTGAGTAAATGTGTATCCTACTACATGTACGAAGCAGTTAAATCTACCACTCTTTTATAGTTTTGAATCATTTCAATACTACATATAAAACAAATAGAAGAAAAAAGACAGATTTGCCAAACAACAGATAATGGTTTCTAACCTAGGTAAAATAGCCACTTAAAGCAGCATCAGAACTTGATTAGAATTTATTTTATTAAACCAGCTGGAAATCAAAGTAAACATGAATGGGATTTGAGAAGTGAATTTAAAAAGATGAAACAAAGAAATGCTAGGTGTTCTGTCTGATGCTATGCTGATTCTGCCATTCCAATAAGCTCTTTAGATAGGCATGATACTCATTCAAGAGTTTTAATTAAGAGAAAATTGGAGAGTGGGGAAGCATTCAGGCATTTTTCAACAGTGTTATTGACGTAGATAAAGTAAAATAGCTTCAACCAGGAATATATAACCAAAAGATGCAGTTGTTTCACAAACAATATATTTTCACTCCATTTGGCACATACGAAACAAGGAAAACATTGCAAAACCATTAGATGGAAGTTTGTTTCAGCAGAAAGGGAGGAAGAAAGAGAAATTTAAAAATCAGGTGGTTGTGTGCATAGAGTTAAACATTCTCAACTATTTATAGCAATAATCAAAAACGATTTTGTTTCCAAATCGACTGGTTGTTTTTAATGTTACACCAGTTTACATATATTTATGCTAAATCAACAGCATACCTCAGATCTATAATCAGGTATATGAACCTGAAAGGTGTTAATTAAGAGTAATCATTAATGTGAATTACTGATCATTTTAGATAGTAGTTTAAATTCATCATGACACAACATAATAAAATTCATCATCATCATCACAATCATCTTTATACACTGAACATCATTAGTATTGTTTTTTCCTTTAGGTGATTTTTGTTTTTTTGTATATATTAAGATAAATTTCATATGTATATGTGCTTAATTATTTTTGAACTATAGGTACAGTAATTACAGATATATATTACATGTTAAAATATCTACATTTGAGGTGAATTGTGCTTAATTAAGCTTGCAAGCAAGAGAAAATATTTCAAGAAAATCTGTGATTAAGAAGACGAAATAAATTATCAAATTCCTACAAATATTAATGTAATTCATTTATTAATCAGGTATTCACACGCATGCACGCACACACACACACACACACACACACACACACACATCTGCATGCAGGCACACACACACACACAAACATGCACATACACCAGACATAACTTTTACATCGCCAAGTAATTTCAAAAGATTATGGCAGAATTATCAACAATTTTCTTTTAAAAATATACATGTCTCTTGAAGCAAATTGAAGCTAACCTATCCAAGTGTGTATGAACAATCATAAAATGATGCTGATGATGTCACAAAGAATGGTGACCGACAATGATGAAAACGCCAAAGATGATGATGATGATGATGATGATTAAAATCATGATGACAGATATGAGGGAAAGCATCCTTACAAATTCAAACCCTTAGAAAAAGTTTATCAAAAATAAAATAAAAGCAAAATAAATTGATTGACAAATAAAAAAATTTCCAACAATTATGGATTAGATCTAAACAGTCTGTACATGTGTATACATACACCTGCATACACATACTCATGCACATTAGGGCATAGCACATAAAAAAATGATAGAAATTGAATAAATATGTCCCTTCTAAATAATTGTCACTAAGTTGTTTTATATCTTATTTAAGAAACATATTTTAGTAGTAGTAGTATTAAATTCTTAGTTCATATTTCTGAAACTGCTGAAAAGATGGTTTGTATATGCAATGAGAGTTGAAAATTATTAATAAAAGAATGAATTCATTTTAGTTCGTTTTTGTATTTGGTTTATATGATTCTTGATGTAAACTTGTGTGTTGAAAGAGATTTTGCTGCATCGGAAGCAGGTGATTATGAAAAATAATAAACACTTGCATTGGTTCTGTTACACTTCTTTTATCATTATAGTCAGTTTATTAACATTATCCAGTTAACTAATTAATTCTTTGATTAATTGTTCCATCAGTTAATCATGTATATTTGTTAAATTTCTTTCATTTCCATTTGTGACCTCATAAAAGAGTCCTCATAGAAGTAGATCTGAAGTGGACATTGAATATGAAGGCATGTCATTGATGAGGTAATGAATGGAAACAAAACAAGTTTGACAGATATAGCTGACTGATTAACTGAATGATTAATCAAATAATCTATTAGTTAATTGGATAAATGTTAACAAATTGACAAATAATAAAAAGTGAAACTGAAACTATGCGTGTGTTTACAATTGATATTTTGACCCACCCAAGACAGATCAAATTTACACCATAATTACAGATCAATTCTATTTATAGAACTAAAGTAATGCAAATTTAAAATTGTGCAAAGACTTTAAATGACCCAGTATTTCAACGAGACTGATGTGATCAACTACTAGCCTATGATTGGGATTTGTTTCAGTTGCTAATATTGGATTTGAACTCAGATCCTAAAAGAATGGAACTAAACATTGTTTGATATAATCTTTTCTACTATAGGCACAAGGCCCGAAGTTTTTGGGGAGGGAGCCAGTCGATTAGATCAACTCCAGTACACAACTAGTACTTAATTTATCGACCCCAAAAGGATGAAAGGCAGAGTTGATCTCAACAGAATTTGAACTCTGAATGTAAAGACAGACCACTAAGCATTTCACCCGGTAAAAAGCTTAGTGGTATTACCATCAAACATACTTATTCACACACACAGGTAGTTATGTTCACATATAAATATATTTAAACTGAAGATATTAACACCTTGATTTTACCAGAAATATTTGATATACATTCTTAATTCTTGGACTGAAGAGATATTTTGAATCAAAAGTTAACTTCAAATCACACTACAAAGTTAACGTTTCCAAGCATATTCGGTATATAGATCTCCCAACATTCTTGTTACAACTATATGTTTTAGGCTGTTAATTCAAAATTACCAAATGTGTTCTGTATAAAGATTTCATTTACACAGAGCCACAACCTATATTTACAGAATGTATTCATTTATTTGTACAGCTATAATTAGAAGAGAATTTATCAATTTCATGATTCTTTTCCTTATACATACATACATATATATATATATATATATATATATATATATATATGTATGCATATGTATATGTGCTTTCAACCTACATGGAAAATTCTTCTTCCTGCAAATAAGAAAACTTGATTAACTGATTCTGCATGGAATATTTTCTGTGAAATATCCTGAAGCATTAGCAGCCTTATTTTAATAGACTTATGTGACAATTTCTAATAGAATACTAATTATGAAGAACATACTATTCAAAAATTCATTAATTGAAAATTAGGTAAATACTATTTTCTTAAATGGTGTTAGTGTTCAAAAAATTGTAAGCACTAAATATTAAGCTATGAAAATTAATTCAGAATATTAGCATAAAGGATTAATCATTGTTGATTCAAGTTCAATGCCATAACATGTGATATTTTACCATCAGTGTTAGAACTTGGCAACTAACAAACATCTTCAACAATACCTCCTTAAACTGTTTTAAATATACCCATGCTAGCATGGAAGGCGGACGTTAAACGATGATGATGATGATATCTGTTATATATATATCTGTTATATATAGGTATTTTCTTCCATACATTCTCTTTTTTTTAACTTTTACCTTGTTTTTATCTACCATTCAAAAGCAAAACAAAAATGTTGAAACTAAATTTACAAAAATATTTTAAAAACTAAAATTTCTCAAACAGTGACTAAAGTGCAGTTTTAACCCCAAAATGAATTCCTTTACATTCTTTCTTGTTTAGAAGCAAATCCCTTTTTCCTTCACGTACTAGCATGTGTGTGTGTGTGCTTACACACATGTTATTTTCATAACATAGAGAAAACAGGGTTTACAGAAACTAAAAGTGGTTTATACTGGCAATAATTGTAAGGTTAAATTTTCATGAGTTTCGATATATATGTATGCCATGGGAAAACAAGAAACTTAAGAAAGAGAGAACCTTGTTTTCACTTGAAGTATTTTACTTCTCTCTCTCCAACACTCTTTTGGGTTAAAAAAAAAAATCAATCTCTAAATATCAGATTCGTCCAATCTTTGCAGTAATCAGACTAATTCAGACTCGGGAATTTCACTGTATTTGTGGCGATGAATTTAACCTAAAAGTATTAATATTTTATCAATCTTTCTAATTCAAATAACATTAAACTGGAAAACCAGTATCTATAAATAACCATTTAGAAGACTGAAATAATAAAATATTCTGCTAAATTAAACCTTTCTCTTCTTCAGAAAGAATTTTTAAAGTATATGTTCATATTCTCATATATGTGTTTAATAAGTACACTATTAAGATGGTGAGCTAGCAGAATCATTAGCACACTGGGCAAAATGCTTAGAGGTATTTCATCTGTCCTTACATGCTGAGTTCAAATTCCACCAAGGTCGACTTTGCCTTTCATCCTTTTGGGGTTGATGAAATAAGTAACAGTTGGGCACTAAGGTTGATGTAATTGACTTATCCATTCCCATGAAATTGCTGGCCTTGTGCCAAAATTTGAAACATATGTACAATATTGATTTATACAGATGCCATAATGTATTTAATATATACATTATTGCTAGTGCTCCTAGCAAACATTGTAATATACTTAGGGAAGAAAGAGAGATAACATTTTGTCTAGAGGTATATTTTTTTTCTTTTTGCATTACCAAGCATGAAATAAAAGGTTAACCAATGCATACTGCAAAGTTGCTTGTATTACAAAGAACATCTAGTAACAAAAACCATGCTTTACATGGAATTTGTGGACCTCTGACCTGACTAGATGGAAAGTAATTCCAAATAAGAACTGACTATGATGACCCATCCAATCCATGGAAAGTAAGCATATAATCAATGATGATGATGATGATAATAATGCTGCTGCTGCTGCTGTGTTTGGTGGGGGATTTGAGGAGTGGAATTTGCAGTGGCAGTTGCAACAATGGCAATGATGACATTGACAATGATTAACATGTTTCTAAAATAAAGTGAGCTATACAACATGCACCTGATAACTGAACAATCACTGTTTCAATTTAATTGGATCTCGTTCAATTTCATTTCAGTTAAAATCACCAAGTATTTCTTGATGTGATAATAATAACTTTAGTAACATGGAATTAATCATTCTTTAACTTTAAGTTTATGTGAAAAATTATGTATTGCACAAAATAGAAATTAGAAAAAATTAGTTATTAAGGTGTATGGATTCAGCCTTGCTTTAAAATGCTAGGATATAATTTGTATGATATGAAAAGGTATTGTAATATTGATCATCTTAAATAGCTAAGTTTAAATATAATTTATACATAGTATGTATTATATTTGAAAGGGGTTATAATTATAGCACACTGGATATGTCAAGATTTAGAAGCACAATACACACACTAACATTTTATGTTTGGTTGTGGATTTTGTTTAATCCAAGTCAGACCTAGTCAAGCAGATTTGTGGTCAAAAGGAATTTCAGCTACGTTCATCTTTGCTATTTGTTTACTAGGGATTATAGTAACCAATAGGTCTTGATCTTTTTGAGCAATATAGGGAGATGTAGGTGAGTTTTGGCAGCTATTTCTAGAAGTTATCAAACAATACTGTAAGATTTTAAAGTTTTTGCGGCTGTTTCTAATACGTATAGACTACTTGGTTGAGTTTTAACAGTGTGTAAACTTAGTACAAGTTAATACCTTGTTGCACACTTGATTGATAAAAGTCTGCTTGCATGTCAGTACAGGTCAAATTTTGTTCAGTCAGCCTTCTTGTCATAGACTGATGCCTTCCATCATTTGGGACACATTCTCTACTACTCTATTGAAGATTGCCTTTGTTATATTGATAAGAAATTTCAAAGAAATATGTCAATATTATTTGATTATTTTAATCAGATCACAATGTCAAATCAATTTACAACAATGAACTAACTGAACCATTTTGAAAATTTATCTATTATTAACTTATTCACACCATTCTTGGAAAGCCTGGAAAGGGTCACAGGTGCTGACATTCTCCTTTGTCTGAACCATTAAAAAAGTGTGTGTAATTTAATTAGGATTAACATTGTCAAGATGCAAACATGAAAAGAAGATAATTTGTTATTAAATGAATCAAAGTAAATTCAATGGACTTGAATTTTGCAGATGTACGCAACAGGACGAATGCAATTGATTTGATTTACACAAACAGAATAGTATTCAAGGCCAGCATACTAGTAACAGATCAGCATAAGATCAGTGCATAAGAAAAACCGATGTAAACAATGAATATCTGCAAAATGTTGTCATTTTCTCCTTTCTAGAGAGAGCTATATTCCTGTCCAACAAGAAATTGGGAAAGAGTTTTCCATAAGCCACATCTCGACACATATCTTCCCTGTATTTTTTTGCTGTTAGATTGGACTTACTTAGAGACCAGCTCTTTTAGATGACTCATGGTTTATATTCCAACAACTTTATTTCTGTCAATTGTTTTTTACAGTTACTTTATGTCCAGATGTATATTTGCTTTAGCAGAGTAGACTTTTCACACCATGTCTCCAACTGTAATCTATTATATTTGAACGTGTATAACGAACGCCATTTCGTCAAAAATTAGGTTAAAAAATATAGGAGTTTCTTATAGATGGATAGTATTATAATCCTTTGCAAAACCTATTTTCCAAATTTGAAGCTCCCAAAATTAGGGGTTTCCTTATACATGAGGGTTCCTTATATATGTTAAAATATGTTATGTATTTTTATGATCCTTTACAATGAAAGATAATTCAGAGAATTCTCTCTCTTTCCCTCCCACCTCTCTGTCTCCCTCCCCTCTCTCTCTCTCTATATCTATATATATATATATATATATATATATATATATATATCATCATCATCATTTAACGTCCGTTGACCAAACTGGCATGGGTTGGACGATTTGGCATAGTTTTCTATAGCTGGATGCCCTTCCTAATGCCAACCTCTCAGAGAGTAATGGGTGCTTTTATATGCCACTGGCATGGGTGCCATTTGCATGACATGACTGTGATTTTGCTCGGCTTGATGTGTCTTCATCTCAAGTACAACATAATGTCAAAGGCCTCAGTCATTACTTCCAAGAGGCCTAACACACAAAAGGAACTCAGCCACTTTGCCTCCATGAGGCCCAATGCTCGAAAGGAACTCAGCCACTTTGCCTTCAGGAGGCATATATACAGGGGTTAGACAAAATAATGGAAACACCAAGCATCATTGCATCATAATTTTGAAATATCTATAAAACCATCAAAAGCTTGTTTATTTTTATGTTTTTGATTTATTATTAGTATTGCTTAATAAGTTTTGCTAAAATTGCTGTTTTCTTTCAGATATCACCAGAAAAAGGTAATTAAAATTTACTAAACTCACAGATCTATCGGACTTTCAAAGAGGTCAAATTGTTGGTGCTCATATGACAGGCACTAGTGTAATGAAAACAGCAAACATGTTTGGTGTATCAAGAATACTGTGTCAAAAGTAATGACAGCCTTTGAGAAAGAGGGGAAAACTGCCTTGTTGAAATAAAACTACAGAAGAAAACCAAAACTTTCAGATCGGAACTGTTGGACTCTTACACGAATTGTTAGAAAGGATCACAAAAAACAGCTCCCAAAATTACTGCAGAGCTTCATGACCACTTGAGAACCCAGTTTCCACAAAAACTGTTTGCTGGGAGCTGCACAAAGCCAAATTTCACAGGAGGGCTGCAATCAGAAAACCACTACTTTCAAAAACATCCCAAAAGAGATACAATACAAAGTTAACAATGTCAACGTGTCATGACAAAATGGAGCAGTACTAACATAGAGAGCACAAACCCCTGACCTCACACTGAACAGTCTGAGCTGAGTTTAGATTAGTTACATAAATTTCAGATAAAAATGATACTTATTTCAAATGCTTGCTAACATAGGCACAAGGCCTGAAATGTGCAAGTTGAAGTTGGTTAATTACATTGGTGCCAGTACTTGACTGCTATTCTATATTATTGGACTTGAGTTGACCTTGGTGGGATTTCAATACAGATTGTAAAATGTTACAATAAATACCACAAGGCATTTTATCTAACACTCTACTGATTCTTCTAATTTACCACTCTTTTCTGATAATATTAATAGTAATAAGAAATATATATCAGGCTGTGTGGAAATTTATGATAATAAATAAATGAAAATTAGCATAAATATCTACAAAATGCAAATAAAGCAAAGGTTTTCATCTTCAGTCATTCCAGCAGATATGAAACAAAGATTGTAGTAAGAGAGAACTAAAGTGGGGTGGAGATGGGAAAATTGTAATCTAAATTAGAAGTACTCTGAAATGTCATAGAAGGCCAAGTGCACATTCTTTCTTTGCAGGACCAAAATGCTATGAAACTAACAAGCAAGACAAAAATGGATAAATATAAAGACAACATTGATGAGAAAAGCCTTTATTCAAAGATGAAACCAAAACATTCCTACTAGTAATTAATTATGAAAATGGTTTATTATGAAGTTGTGTAAAACAAAAAATAGCTCTAGAAAATGTTGCTAAGTGCATGTGAAAATAATTTTTTTTAATGTGATAAAAACAAACTTCAATTCTATATATAATGTCTTAATATGAAATATTACTAAATGTTTCGATGAAACTAAACATAGAGTGGGAGGTGAGAGAGTGTTCTGTAACTTTTTAATTCCTTTATAGGTTTTTTGGGTGCAGTATGTAACAAAAAATATTGTTTTTATTACTGTAAAGGTTTAGAAAAGAAAAGAAAAAGTACTAAAGTGTAGTAATAATTTTTTAATGAAAATTAGTTTTTAATATTTTTTCCTAATATAATGATTTTATATGTCAACAAAAAAATCAAGATTTTAATTAATGCTTGGTATGATCACCTTTAACCCTCAAAACAACATTTATTTTCTCTCTGACTGATGATTCTAACTTTCCAAATAGTTTTTTTCTATTTATTTTCTCACTTATATTAATCATAAATGTCTTTAATTCAGAGACTGTTTTATACATCTTTCCTTTTAATTTAATCTTCAAAATTGCCCATAAATTTTCAATGGGGTTCAAATCAGGTGATTGATTAGGCCAAAACAATACATTTATCTGTTTGACATCAAAATTATCTTGATCACATGAGGAGGTG
>NC_142931.1:30546948-30676020 GCF_046866305.1 Octopus bimaculoides
TGCTGCATATAGCAATCACCATCATAATGAGAACTGTAAAACCTGTCAAATACTACAATTTGAAAACAGCAGG
Organism: Octopus bimaculoides; assembly: GCF_046866305.1. Classification (NCBI taxonomy): domain Eukaryota; kingdom Metazoa; phylum Mollusca; class Cephalopoda; order Octopoda; family Octopodidae; genus Octopus; species Octopus bimaculoides. Next base: position 30,547,022 of record NC_142931.1, read on the forward strand.
AAATGCACTTTCTTTAAATGCGAATCGTGTCGTATTATAAAACTTAAAATGTTATTGAAAAATTGACAATGAACCAACTTCTGTAATACTGTAAATGTAATTGTGAATTTCCACGTATGCCATGCTATGTTATATTACAAATATTGTTGTAAAAATACAACCTATTGAAGCATAATGTCAATATAATATTAATTTACGACATGCAGTTTAATTTGGCATTTTATCAATAAATTAGGGATTATTAGTGAAGGATTGATATCATTCATTAACTTATAATACCATAAAATGCTCCATCATTATTTTAAGTGGCACTAATTAGGATCAGACATAAACGAAAAAATATCTGAACACTCATATTTTAGAAACAATTTAATAATTACATTAAATTAGCAATATATCAATTCCATATCATGGAATTTGGTAACATTTATTTTGCTTCTTTAAACGTTGATGATTATGATTTGGTTCAAAACCCATTTATAAAATCTTTATATCCATTGATCACAGACTTAAAATCTATCTATGTTAGCTGTTGACATATTTTTAGATATCTTTTACAGAAGAATATACTTCAGTAACTAAAAAAGCTTTATCTATTTTGATTCAGTTTTCTACAACATGTTTATGTGAATCTGGAATTTCTTCACTTACAAATGCAAAAACAGGGGAAAAAATAGAGAGATGGAGACTTCATAGTACTGAAGATGAAATGATGTAATGTTTTATCTTGAATACATAGCAAATGTAAAAAGAAGCATCGAATTACTGATAACTATGCTGCAATAATTGAATAAACAAAGTTAGTTCTTAATAATATTCTCTATTTTAAACTGTTTATATTTTTAGGCTAAAAAATACAAATAGAACTTTTTATTTCATATTCACAATGCTTGTACATGCTCTAAAGTACAATGTGAGCTAAAAATATTTGGTAATAATTTATTTGGTAAATATGTATTAATAGATGTGGATGTTTCACACTTTGTAAATAATGTTTGCATTAGAAGATAGCCACAGTGAATAAATTCTACAAGCATTTTGGTGCATGACCCCACTTTCTTCTTGCAGTACTTTAAATTCCAGCTGCTGAGAGTCATACTTTGGCAGGTGGTTGTTCCAGAACAGAAAAATTCAAGTGAATCATCCATAGATTATTGTCAAACAATATCAAGGAAAGAAAATCTGTTCTAATCTATGAACGACAATATAACACAGAAATAATTGGAGAAACTATTGAAATAGAAACTTCTGAGAAATAGATGCAACCAAGATGTCAGATCTGAAAACAAACAATTCACATAAGGTTAGGTCCTTGGGAATTTATATGAGAGATTCAATGAATAACTAAAAACTTGCACACAGTCACAGAAAACAGCATTATGAGGCACAGGTATTATAGTATCATATAAAGTGTTCTCAATATTGTTATATGTATAAATCACTTCAGAAACAAAGCTTCACTTAGTTATACATTCGATGCAATTAGTCACATTAAGATAACTGGAATAATAATACATTTTTTAATCACAGGCAGGATTCCACATTTATGAGTGCATAGGATGGAAATATGCAATGTTTAAGCATTTCATCAGTAATATGATTGATACTGTTATTATTTAACCGAAGCTTGGCCTTATCAAGTAAACCTATCATTAAAAGCATTCTGCCAAAAGCTTGTTGTTGGATTAGTTGCTATTTTTAGGAAATCAAAGTTAGTTTGCAAACTTGTTTCTGAAATTACCAATAAACGATAGTGGCTGCTATTGAGGTCTTATAGTGAATATTTTGATTAATAGAAGAACAAATACGTTATTGTTTGAGGGGGATGGCGACTCCACCTTTGATTATATCAAATAATTTATTGAACTAAGATCTAAAACTATACATGCTTTTAGTTGTGATTGTGAAAGCTACACGCTCTATATCATAAATCATCTCATTCTACGCTCTGTTGTTTTCTCTGATTCTGCCACTTATAACTTGATAACAGTAAGAATTACAATGGTGATGAAAAATAACTGGAAACAGATTTATCAGTAAATGATTTTGTCACTCAGAATGATTTTGCATAGAAAATTTATTTGAAATTTGCCCTAAAAATTATATCAATGTACAATTAATAGATTGAAATCTGAAATTTCAATATCAGTATATACTTTGTAAATGGTGAAAAAATACTAGTTAAAAATATGACATAAAATTTATTTCACTTCAAACTGCCACTATCTAAGAAACAATGCATGCATCCTTGTCATCTCATAAGAGCTACATCAATAGAAAAGATTTACTGCATGTATATAATGTAGATTACTGTTAGTAAAGATGAAAGGAGATTTCAAAGATGACGAGAAAGCAATTACCAGAAGCAATAATGTTACTTAATATTTTGTGATGACAAAGTCAATTTTTCTATGCCAAATAACTCTAGATAGTAGAGATGGAAACAGATAATACTCTCCTTTTCTCTTTCATTAAGCTTTTGATTTTTACTTATTTCATGAGCTTGTTTTATGTTTCTTTATTTATGTCATGCATTTATCAAGAATATGTGAAATGAACAATATGAAGGCAGTGAAGACAGGATTGAGACACAATAAATGGAATTTTCTCTCCTATAAAGGATATTTTTAGATATACTTTCCAGTAAATGGAAATATTTGGGGTGAAGTTTCAAGAAATAGTCCTTTTATATCTAAAGATTTTTCTGTATAAAGTAAAATTGCAAAACTATGCATTAACATGTAGGGTTGCAAGAAAATCAAGCAGTGAAGGCTTAAAATGTACAACCTGATGCTGAGAAATCAAATTCTTTTCACTTTTCAGGAAAAAGAAATTGAAAGTGCCCAAAAACTTTAAATGAACGAATATTCACATCCACGTGACTGAGGATCTGATACAAATCGTTTGTTGTACCTTGATACAGTTTCCAAGGGGAACCAGTGAGTGGACTTCAAATTCTCTTCTGACAAGTTTTCCATTGTAGTTGAATCCCATCATTTATGTCTCTAGTCTGGCTACTTCCATCAGCCATAGAATACACAAGTATCTCCATTAATCATCTTAGTTCCTCCTTTAGCAAAATACTTTAACAATAGCCTAGAAGTTCTTCCCTTCCAGTGGACTTAAAGCATGCCAGACATGTATTTGAAACCTCTAAGTCTCTGTGCTACTACTAGATAGCCATTAATCAAACATTAGGTTTATTCATTCTTTATACAGATTGTTTTTTGTCCTAACAATTTTCTAACAACTCTGTTTACCAAACAAGCATTGTGAGGCATTTTGTTTAATTTCTGTTGATATAAGCATACAAGAGGTTGCACCAGGTTTCTTTTTCCTGGCAGTATTTGTTAGTGACATCATATAATCATGATCTTTGCACACATTCTAAAATTGATGAGATCACAACTGTTGACAGTCAATTTGAACCTCTGTTGGTTAACATCTGCAGGAAAATATGGGTGGTTAGGAATTTCAAAGAGATACAGTTTTAGGAAAGAAAGATTATGTAAAATGTTTAATGAAGGCTCTAGTGTTTGAGGCAGAAAAGATGACAAAAAGAAGTGAGATATTTGTGTGTCAAGTGGTCCTGTTTGGAAAAAGATGAAGTATACTGTTCAATAGCCAAGACGTATATAACTAACTAAAGTTGGGCAAAAGAAACAGCTTGTCTATAAGCCATCAATTGTAATACTTCCATTTTTGCCATGTTTTGTTATTTATGATACAATGTTATGATACAATATATGCTTTGGCTGTATTTTTGAATACTGGTACGGTTTAAGTTTTATACTGGAATGATCCTAATTTCCAAATATTTTCATTGTGAAAAAGCATTGCATTAGGAAAGGCATCTGGCTGTAGAAACCATGCCAAAGCAGACACTGGAGGCCGTCCTTGTGGATCCTTGTCAAACCATCCAACCCATATCATAGAAGGTGGTTGCTAAATGATGATGATGGCAACGATGATGATGATGATGACTTTATGAGTTATCAGCTTCAATGGGTTTCACTTCTGATTTAAATACGACTGTTCATTAACATACTTTATTTTCTTTCAATGCCTTGTTGCTTTAGTATGATTCTAGACGTAGATTTCTCTAAGTTTGACTTATTTCTCTGTTTTTAGAATTGTGCTTTTTATTTTTCCTTTTTAAAACAATAAGGACAAGTCCGAATTTGGTAGGGTTTTATACCAATAATTCTTGGAAGTCAAGTAACAATGCAAAGTTCCATTCATTGGTGTCTGAGGTTCAATAATTTAAGTCTCTGTTCAGAAAAAGCCAACTCTTATATATATATATATATATATATATATATATATATATATATATATATATATATGTATATCTCTCTCTCTCTCTATATATATATATATATATGTATATATATATATATATATATATACATATATATATATATATATATATATATATATATATGTATCTCTTTCTCTCTCTCTCTCTCTCTCTCTCTCTGTATATATATATATATATATATATATATAGAGAGAGAGAGAGAGAGAGAGAGAGAGAGTTATTGAACCTCAGACACCAATGAATGGAACTTTGCATTGTTACTTGACTTCCAAGAATTATTGGTATAAAACCCTACCAAATTCGGACTTGTCCTTACTGTTTTAAAAAGGAAAAATAAAAAGCACAATTCTAAAAACAGAGAAATAAGTCAAACTTAGAGAAATCTACGTCTAGAATCATACTAAATCAAAATCAAAAAAGTTTGGCATACAAATGTGAAAATTGTCCAGCAGATATGCTTTGATTTTATGGTTGATTGCCATGATTTTCATTGAGTATTATCACTGGAAGATGAAAAGTAAGTATAATCGAGGTTCCCTAGTTCCAGGTAACCACTCTATTTATTTTAGTTTTCTCATTGGCCTTGAGTTGTTACCTTGAAGTTCACTGCTCTATGGAGAAAAAGTGCAACATCACAAGATAATATCTATAGATTTACACCTTGGTACTACCAAGCAATGGCATCTGCTGAGAAACTTATCCTCTAGTACCTTGTAACAATTTGCAACATTCTTATATTCGTTTTTGCAAAATTCTTGATGTGAAATCGTGTGTTGAAACAGATATTGTTGTATTTGGGGACGGTTGTGTTACCAGTTTAGCCCCCCCCCCCCAAAAGAACACACACACTATATATGTGGTGTTAATTTGCTAAGAAGCAACAACAAGTTACAGATATCAAATTAAATTCTCCTATATATAAACAACTACCAGAAATATTCAGCGCTGCCTGGATTAAAGAAAAGAATGAAATTCGAAAATGCCTTTTAGATCTCTAACATGACACATGGATTATGAAGTTCTCAACAGTAATTAGCTGAGGTACAAACTATTAATGTCAATAACATATTTTGTCCAATGTTCTCACTGTTAAAATTGTGAAAAAAAAAACAGGTAGTTCTTTGTCTTTGCAATCACCTTCAATTGTCAGTACTTATTTGAAACACGTTGAACCTGAAAATGCATAAACTTCAGAAGAACCAGCCTGCAGGCACTCCTCTCCTGTTAAAAAGTACATCAACTCCACGGAAAATACATTTAAATGAGCATTCATTATAATGGCATTCCCACATGCATTCTTTTCAAGTTATTTCGATGTTACACTTGCTTGCTCTAAGCCTTATTGCATGCAAATGGAGAAAACGTTCACTGCATATATATCGATTGCTGTACACCAGTGTCTAACAGCTTTGGCTTTTTAATGCACAAAAAATTGAAATTACTTTTTTTCTGTGCCTCTGATTAAAATTTTCGAAAACCAAACCCAGCCACATTACTTGGAAAAAAATAATCTTTATTCTGCTGGTTTTTCTTAAAATTTCGCACATGGGAAAGGCATCAAAATCGCCCCTCCCCACTTTGAATGGGATATTCCTATCTTAAAAAGTAATAATCGATTATCTCGTTAACCATGGGAGTTGGAGGGCAATAAAAATCTCCTGAACATAAGCGGACCATGCTGCCGCTCTGTGTTGAATTTCACGTGATTCCACTGCAAAGTTCTCGAGTGAATCTGCCGACACTCAATCAATCAATCAATCAATCAAGCAATCAAGAACACTGCAATTTTTAGTATAGATTATATTAAGACAATTTATTTAAAATTTGAATAGACTTATCAATGAAAAATACAAAACATACTGAAGAAAATTGTGAATAAATGCATCATTATACACACACACACACACGCACGCATGCCCTCCCCCATATATGCATTGTGTGTGTGTATATATATATATATATATATATATATATCAGCTTTGTAAAACTTTGGCTGGTAAGATCATGCATGGTCATTTTTCAATCATGATAGATATGAAGACACACTATCCACATCAAGTCATTTCAGATTCCTCTTCTTTCTTTATGTCAGCAGGACATTCATATATGTAAGGCAATATCTAGCTAATCTTTTGGCTTTCAGTTTGGTCTCTTTCACTATCAATAATACATTATTATTTGCCAAAAGCCAAACTGCTTTGGAACCATAGAATTCCCAGTTGAAGACATTTTCGGAAATCATTGCTATCAACAGTCATAAAAACTAGTAGTTAATATTGTTTGAATATGGTGGGGAAGGTAGTGGGGATAATGGTCTCATAAACTTTTATATACCGATTCCTGTCTCACAGAAAATAATCCAGTAAAAGCTAATTTTTTTGTTTTCTTTTCTACAGTTGATGTAAAATTCAATGAACATATGAATTTGTGTCACAGAACCTCTAAGTTGGCAATGTTGCTGCATTGGTGCTGTTAATTGTTAAATATTTCTTTAAAAATAATACATCTCTATCATTTGCTTTTTTTTTATTAACTTGGGTTAGCACATCATATTTTAAATAAATCATAACAAGTTTTGTCATTATTATTTAGCTATATTTACTTATCTACTTTCTTAACAGATGTAATTATCTTAGTGAATTAAAAGTCAAGCTATTGGATATTACAGCTGTTAGTTTATTTCACTCTGCAGACATTTACTTGCTATGGGTCTAACAAATTTACAGTAAGTAAAGGCGCAGGAGTGGCTGTGTGGTAAGTAGCTTGCTTACCAACCACATGGTTCCGGGTTCAGTCTCACTGCGTGGCACCTTGGGCAAGTGTCTTCTACTATAATCTCAGGCCTACCAAAGCCTTGTGAGTGGATTTGGTAGATGGAAACTGAAAAGAAGCCAGTCATATATATGTATATGTATATATATATATATATATATATATATATATGTATGTGTGGTTGTGTGTCTGTGTTTGTCCCCCCACCATCGCTTGACAACTGATGGTGGTGTGCTTATGTCCCCGTAACTTAGTGGTTCGGCAAAAGAGACTGATAGAATAAGTACTAGGCTTACAAAGAATAAGTCCTGGGGTCGATTTGCTCGACTAAAGGTGGTGCTCCAGCATGGCTGCAATCAAATGACTGAAACAAGTAAAAGATTAAAAGAGAGTAAGTTAAATGTTATTTGGTCTAAAAAATATAAAGTTTGTTTTATACAGCTGCCAAATAGGTACCAAGCTTCCTAGGTATATCGCTTGTAGGATACAATAAGTTCCTAAACAGAGAAAAAAATAAAGCAACCTCTATGTCAGTGACAGGTTTGCTAAAAATAAATGCAGTATTTCCCACTTCGATCTGAAAAAAAAAGCAAAAGCAAAGAAAGTAGATGAAAATATGAGAATGCTGTCATTGCTGAAACACTTTTAAACATAGTACTACTCAAATAGGGTTAAGAAAACAAATACTATATATATTTTAACTCTTTAACTGCAAAATTAAATTTCATGATTATCTCAGTAATGATGTTAAATATTTACTACAAAGTAGAATTGATATTTTCTGCAAGTCACCTTCACTTAATAAACTTGATATATCTCAAAAAACATATTTTCAAACATGACATTCCTCCAAAAAAGGTAGAATCGTATATGATTCTGCTTTCTGCAGTTCAGTGGATATATCTGATTTCCACACGAAAAGGGTTAATTAATCATCAGCTTCAAGTTATAAAAATATAACTGTTAGAAATAAACTCTGTGATCTATGAAAATCTTATACTTGGAAAACAGTATTTTTTAATTATTTATGCTTTTAAATAATTCCATTTTCTAATATTCAATGCAACACACAAACATCATTACAATCATGATAGATAGAAGAGAGCAAATTAAGGAGTCATATTATGTAATCCAATATTAGCAATGTTTCTAGCTCTTAAGCATTGAATGTTTTTCTGATATACCATATCAAACTAATCTAAATTATGAAGTAAATGCTCAAGAAATAATTACTCTAAGTAAAATCACATATCAATAATAGGCAATGTTGGAACCAGTTCACTATAGACTTCAACACTTTTGCCAGGTAACAGACATTAAGTAACTGCAGTACTGTTTCATTGTTCTTGAAATTATTTCTGCACTGTTGAAAATAGCTAAATGTTAAACAACTAAAATTATGATATTGTCACATTTTCAATATTACTCGTTCCTAAGGAAAAGTCTTATCCAACTACATATACTATAAATACACTTAAACATCTCTGTACATACGTACATGTGTGTCTATGCATGTGAATATGCATCTATGTATAGAAGAAGTGGTTTAAAATCCATAGAGAAGATATAACTTACCTAAGAAGAAGGACACTCAAAATAAATCCATGACAGAATGAAGAAGTAACATCTAACAGCCTTGCAGAAGAAATAAGGATCCTTCTGCTAGGGTGAAGACAATTCAAATGGACAATAGGTACTTCAGAATAAAATTGATATAATTTTGAGAGGTCTTCTTGTACCATGAAATGCATGACGCAAACTTATAACTGAAATTAGATTTCAAACATTTAAATATTGTCAGTATGCAAAAATATTTACTTTAATACAAGGAACAGTAAATGCTTTATTTTCCTCACATGTTTGTGTTAAGTAAGAAAAAAAACAAACCCATTATATACATACAGAGGCATGTGAATATACATAGGCATATAAGTACAAGGAGGTGCTGAAACGTTCCTGGCTTTTGGGGTATCCTGAAAGGTCTGGCTGGAAGCCCAACCCTCTGAGTTCTTTTACAAGGCTTGGAAAAACTGAAGGACTGCTTCAATAAGTGTGTGAATCGGAGAGGGGAATATGTTGGATAAAATCATAATTAACTGATTCTCTTGTATCCAAAGCCAGGAACTTTTCAGCACCACCTCATATGTATACTCGTCAATTAATATGCTTATAAATACATACACGTATGCATACATAAATGTTCATGCAAGCATTCATAAACAAACATAAACAAAGATTGATTCACATTCATGGATACACATATACTTGCATATACATGAAAGCACACACATGCTCATTTTTCTTTGTAACACAAAAATAAAACATCTAATTATTTTCTGTCAATTAATAATCTATAGTTAGATCACTGGCAATCTCATTTACACCTAGTTTTGACTTAAGGTTTTGAGAACAATGTAATTATATAGAGAGAAGTGTGGGTGAGGAATAATTTTACCAGACGTAGTTTATAGTGTCTTGATCGTGGATATTTGTTCACCTTTCCTCATGGCAGAATAATAGTCATAATTGTTACGCACTGGATTTTCTATACAGGCATTGGTTGGATGAGTCGTCAAGTAAGTCAGTTCTTATTTAATGTTACAATTGGATAGAGCAAAAGCTGGTTATAAGTTCAAACCATTCCAACCACTTAAATGCCTGCATAAAACCAGGAAACCTCATTTTGACTGCTCCCTAAGTCTGCTATGAGGGGCAGCTGAATTTCTTCAAATCACATTAACATTTTAAAAAGGGAAAAACACAGTGGACACATATGTAGTTTTAGGTAAAGAAAAAGACAGGATGTTGTGGCTGAAATGCTTTGACCATAAATCTGCTGAGTTGAAGTTAAACAATAACAACACATCAAGAAACTAACAATGCCAACATCCAGTGAATTCACTCACATCTACTGTTAACCTCCAAGACATCTATTTAAATCACTTTAAAATTCTTTAACACCCATTCACTATTCAATTTCTACTCTATCCATTATGAAACTCTAAAGATATGAACGCCAATATCACTTCCTGATGTCATTGCTTTTCCATAAAATAATATTTTTTACCTAATGATAGTCACAGATGTAGCTGAGAACTCAACCCGATCTTTACTTTTTTTATGTTAGCATAGTAAAACCTACATAGTTAAACAGAATGATGGTATCTTGAAAACTATGAATATTTAACATTAATACAATAATGTGTGACCCAACAAATGAACTTCTAAGTTATTGCTGAACCTCCAAGAAATAGAAACCAAATCACCATTCAATACCACCCAAACAACTTTTAAAAACAAAATTATATTAGACACAGTAGTTCTAGAAACATAATGCCTGAATGAAAACATGGTTAGAATACCTTTACTTATAGGACTGCTCAATCAAGACTGGCATAAGTGTAACCAACAACTAGTCATGTATTCAAAGAATACAATTATATACTTTTGAAGATGTGAAACTCAATCTTTGCATGTTTGAGGAATATCTACTTCAATGATGTTAAGAATGCATTAGAAGACATGTTTATCAGACATTTTTTTTTTTTTAGGACTAGCTAATATAAGTATTATAGCAATAATTCAAAAAGTGCAATTATATATTTTTCAAGATGCGAAACTCAATCTTTGTTATTTGGTATAATATCAACTTCAGTAATTAAAAACAATAGTAAATTTGGTTCATGATGTGCTTATAGTATGTTTTCAAAGAGAAAAATGTTTCTGAGAATGTGGCGAATATTAACTAAGAGTGAGAGAGAGAGAGAGGGGGAGGGGGTAGATGAGAGAGAGAAAGAGAGAGAGAGAGAATAATATGTATGTCATCTTTTACTGTGTACATTTTAACTTAGTTGCAGATCAGATTGTTTGTGTTTCAGCTCTTACAAGTTGACATGTCTTGCTGTCAAATTTAACCACTAACAGCCAAATGGTGATTAATGTGGACGTTTGGCTGCTGTCTGTTCCAAATTTTCTTGTCTGCTTTTCTCTGCTGGTGTCTTCCACTTTGAAGAAAATTAAATTAGGATACCCTGATTTGCAATCAAAAATTTTCTGATTGGAAATTAGTCTATATTTTTAATGAGAAATAAACCTGCTGCATCATTCCCTTCAGGAGATGTTGGCTTCTTAACAATGAGTGAATCTGAACAGAAATAGTGAATAAACAATAAATGCTAGGAGAAACTATAATATAGTTTTACTGCACCCATGAAAAAAAAAAACGTGCATGTGTGGAATAAGACCAGAAATATTTATAGGAACCTGGAGAGAAATTATGAACTGCTATATACATGAACGTGTGACGAGTGTGTGTGTGTATGAAATGATTGCTGTAGACTCACATTCAAGTGGGTCTCAAAATGGTGCAGTACTGGATTGCATATACATATCAAACTATATTCAATTGAATCTGTTTTCAAATGTTTATTAATATGGTCAGTAGTGTGAAACAATGTCACCAAATAGATATGAATACGAATACTGTTATTCACAGGCTATGGTAGAACAGAAGCACTTCTGACAGTACATGAATGGTTGGTAGGTAACTTCAAAGAAGTACTCAAGCCATTGGTGTGGGTAACTGTTGTGGATAAACTAAGTAGAATAAGGTGTGTAGTATGTAGTGAGATGGCTGAGTAAAGTTTCTCAGTGTATACCATGATCAAGACAAGGTTGTAGATATTAAAGGCTGGAGATATTAAATCATTGAAAGTTGCAGTGCAAAATGCATAGTTTGTGTTTTTTTATTGAAATAACAAGAAAAATTGACAGATGGTGTTAATAAGACTTGTCAAGTAAAGCTGTATTACAAGTTAAAAAGCAGATGAAAAAGAACATATTGTTGCTAGGTACAGCATCCAACACAAATGGTAACAGGAATTTAGAGTTTATTGTTGACTCAGATTAGGAAACAGTTACTGAAGGACCACATATACATATGTACATGGACATGCTCATCATCATCATCATCATTTAAAATCTGTTTTCCATATTGACATGTATTGGACTGTTTGACAGGAGCTGGATAGGCAGAAGACTGCAACAGGCTTTACTCTCCATTTTGGCATGGATTTTGTAGCTGGATGCCCTTCCTAACACCAACCACCCTACTGAGAGGATTGTTGAGATCTGTTCTTCTATGATGTATATCCTTATATGTGCATGCGTCTGTGTGTGTGTGTATGTGCATGTGTGTGTGTGTGTGTGTGTGTGTGTGTGTGTGCATGTGTGTCATTGTTCTTAGTAGCACTATGACAGGAGACAAAGGCTTGACAAAATCAACCTCATCCTCCTTCAAAGTTACCATGTTATTGATTCTTTTATGCAGGACTTGGTCTACAGAGTCCTCAACAGCATTAGCATAAAGGAAGTGCTCAGCAAAGAAGAAAATAAATTCTCTGACAAGACAAAGCTGCCACTACCGATGACGAACACATAGTTAAAACAGACTTATTAGTGTAAATTTATAGATTCTGAATGGTCATGAATCTCGGTATGATTTTCATCCTTTCCTGCCTCTTTTTCATCTTTTAACATAATCGTTATTTCTTTCAAAGTACTCCTTACACAACTTCTTGGCACCCAAAATTATTCCTTGGTCCAATGGCAAAACAACTTAAGATATGTTAGAAAGCTAAAAAGGCATTTAATTTTTGCAAATTCATACTAATTATTCAGCATTAGATTGAGCAGTAACAATCGCTTAACATTTTGAGTAGAAATCTTCACAACATATTCGCTAAGCACTTAAGAAATATTTCTTGTTTTCTCTATTTCATTTTGCTTTTGCTTTTTCTTATTTTGCTTCCTTCCAATTTTGTTCTGTGTAATAGTTCTTTCATTTGTGTGTGTGTGTGTGTGTGTGTGAAGAAGTATCTGAACTACCGTAATGAACTTAATGAAAGTGAATTTCAATGAAGTGAATTGTTTTGTGGATAAAGAATAGGTTTTACTTGGAAGTGAGTAAGATGGATCCTTCATATAATAATAATAATAACAACAATAATAATAATAATAATGATAATAATAATAATAACAACAACAACAACAATAATAATGATTTCAAATTTTGACACAAGGCCAGCAATTTTTTGGGAGAGGCTAAATCAATTACGTCAATCCCAGTGTTTGAGTAGTATTTATTTTATTGACTCCAAAGGATGAAAGGCAAAGTCAGTCTTGGCAGAATTTGAACAAAGAATGTAAAGAGTTGAAATGCCACTAAGCATTTTGCCCAGCATGCTAACAATTCTGCCAGTTGCTGATGATTATGGCAACGACGACAATGATGACAACAATGGCGATGACGATGACAAAAACAATGATGATGATGATGATGATGATGGCAATGACGACAATGACAGCGATGATGATGATGATAATGATGACTATGATGATGATGATGATGATGATGATGATGATGACGATTATATGTTGAATAGCATTCTGTAATTAATTTTCTCAATGTATCTTAAACAGTGCTTCAAAATAATTATTCTCTGATGTTTAAAAATATACAAGTTGACACTTTGTTAAGTGAAAGAGAATTTAAAACAAAAGAGGATTTGAAGATGTGAGTAGAAGAATTAAAGATATTAACACCATAGATAGACAAAGAATATTTTCAGTGTGGTTTTCACAAGTATTGGAGAGGTGAAAATCATAGATGTACTAATACCAGAACTTGCAAAATTACTCACAGCCTGTTTAAGAGCCATGTCCCTATCAAAGCACTGCTCATCAGGAACAGGTCAGAAATCATGGTTCTACTATAACCTGATTAATAGTAAAGGGCATTTTCACATGTCCTCCATCCACGAAATCCGCTCACAAGGATTTGGTTGGCCCAAGGTTATACTAGAAGACACAGAATATACAAAAGAAGAGCTAGATAGTGATAACAACAGGAAAAGATGGAAGAGTGAGTGAGGATATTCCTTGGAGTGCACTGAAGCATTCGATAAACTTCTACAAAACATGGGTATTCTCAATTAGTCAGTAACCGATAAGTGTGGCTGAAGTAAAGACAGCTAAAGAAATGAAGGGATGGAATAACAGGGTGAGGGACAAAACATTCAACAATGGAGAAAACTAGAGCAATGACAAAGAAAGAAAAAGAATTGGCCACAAGTTAACAGTATGCAAATAACCATTCATGATGAAAGAAAATCTCAATAATAGATTATCACATAGAGAGGCTGAAACAACGGTGACTAAGTTGGAGAAAATATAACAGGTAACAGGAAAGAGAAAACAGTAGAAGTAAAACACAAATATATAAACTAGGATTAGTTTGCTTTGATCGTTTGGGTGGATAGTAGTAGGTGGTGGCAGACTGAAAACAAGGATGCCTGTGTGCACACATCTTTGCTTGAAACAGACATTAAATCTCTCTCAAGCCTCATCTGGTTGTTTTGATAACAATGAAGGAAGGATACATCATATAAAATATTGTTCAATATACAATGAGAGTTAAACAACAAGATTTACAAAACCATCTAACCCAATCATTTATAAGAGTTTAATGGAAAGAATAACAAATGTTAAATAGCTCTGCATATGACAAACATAAACACTGTAAATACAATGGGTGCCCAATGCAAATGAATCAATTCTTCTTCATTGTCATTATTGTCATTGTCATCATCGACATTATCGTCATCACATCACCATCACCTTCATTTCAAAATATAAAATGGAAATTAAAACCAGGAAGTTAAATATCAACAAATAAATATTTTTAACAACAATCATATATTTCTTGCAAAAATTGCTGATCTCTTCAATAATACGTTTATATTCATTTTGTAAATAATTGATAACTTTACTGAAGCAACAAATAAAATTTGGAATCAAAATGACCTTTACATTATAAATTTAGAAGTAATGGCTGTTATTCCAAAGGGAATGAGCATTTAAGTAAAGAAGATCATATTTTAAACATAAATATTGCTATCCCTTGCCAAGGGATGTTATATTAGCAATTATTAGTCTTTGTCACTCTTGATAATATTTCCTCATTAAAATTACAGATTTCTGGATCAAGTTATAAGTTGTTAATATCCATTAACAGCTTACACATCATATGAAATTATGCCCACTCAAGTGAATACAACTGAATCTTTATTTGTAGGTTGCATATAACAGTTTTCATCATAAAATCCATTTGGTTAATGGAATACAGTTTTCAAATTATTTCTGAAGGTTCATAGATGAACAATTTCTGTGAGATTAACGAACAGAAATATTAACTACGTTATCAGACAAAACTTTATTGTAGAAATGAAAATATCTTCTTCCATAAACAGAACATATACTGATTGTTTGTTTCATACACCCTAACCTCCCAAGTAGACACTACTCTTAATTTTCAGATGATTGGTAAAATTATAGCCATCTATGAAAATACCTCTTCCGACAATTTAAATGCAAGTATCCCAGTTATCCCAGCAAAGCTGTGTGGTTAAGAAACTCACTTTGCAACTATATGGCTTCAAATTCAGTCCTACAGCACAATACCTTGGGTGTTTTTTACTATATCTCTATACTGATCAATGCCTTGTGAATAAATTTGGTGGATGGATACTATGCTGAAGCTTGTAATATTTACATGTGTTTGTGTGTGTGTGTGTACCTGTGTTTGTCCCATTGCCACTACTACTACTTGATAACCAGTGTTGGTTTGTTTATGTCCCTGTAATTTAGTGATTCGGTGAAATACCTGGGTCAATGTATTCAACTGAAACCTTTCAAGCCAGTGCCCCAGCATGACTGCAGTCCAATGACTGAAACAAGTAAAGTATATATGATAAAAGATAAATCAAAACATGCCATTGTAATTTTCATTTTAATTGCTTAGAGGAGTTAAGAGTAGCACCAATGACACTTTCCAAGACTTTCATGGTCGGCAAGAGAAAGAAAAAAACAGATGTTTGTAAAAGAGAGAGGAATTCATGATTTAAGATCAAGTTCTTCTGAAGTCAGCATCACCTTGTAGCCAGAGTGATGGATTGCCAGCATTGCTAAATTTTCAGATGAGTAACTTGCAGTGTTTCTTCCAACTTTTTGTATTCTGAGTTCTTGGGTAATTTTCTAAGTTGTTACCAAGTCTAACACCACTACATGCACTTTGAGTGTCTTCAATGGATTTCACTCTGTTGCAAGCATTAAGGTCAAGCCTTAAAGATAACTTCCTGAAGCCCAGTCTTGAAAGCCCTGAAAAATAAAAAAAGGACCACAGGCTCTGCCTTTCCTCTTTGATTATATGTTATAAAAAACAAGATACCTTGATGTGAAGAAATGGCATGAAACTAAATGATAATCCTTCCCCTCATTTGAAAAAATACTGAACCTCAGGCCAGACTAGATAATATATTTTAGAGATTTGAAGACCACTTATCTACATTGATGCTACTGACAAAGACATGCAACATGAACCTGAGAACTTTCCAAAGCTAATAGGTACAGAAATTCTTAGTGTAGCATGATGAGATGCATCTTTGATATGTTGTACTAAAAGACAAAAGCAATATAGGAATTATATTCTATATGTGGAACACTTTTATGAAGAAAAGATATACAGCCTCACTGGAGACAGTAGGAATATAAAGAAGTATCCATGAAAAGATAACATATAGAGCACTTATCAAAAGCATTGAGATCGATATCTTCATAAGATCACTTTTACAGAATTACAATGTTATAAATTTGAAGAATAGAAATTTTAATGTTAAAGCATCATTGATAAATTGCATAGTGTAGCAACATCAAGTATAGTCAATAACCATGAGAAGAAGTAACCATCAGAAAGTGTGAATCCAAAAGTACAACACAAACAGAATATGTTGCAAATAAAAATGTTTCCTACAAATTTGTCACCTCTCTAAGTTTTGATTTTATATATTTCTGTGAGATATACAAATAAATAAGTACACAATACAATGATTGATATCAAGTGAGTTATCTTTTGACACTATATGATTATTTTTGATCAATTGTGTTAACTAGATAGCATACTTACAAGTAGCTGCTCAGCTCGGAAATAAGAGTCATAGCTATTAAAGCTTGGCAGAAAGAAACAAAAATTACAAAGTTTAATTTGTTTACTTGAAATTTCAATCAGTTTATTAAATCTAGAACTTATTTGGGTAATTTTTTTTCTTTATTTAACAGCAATATTACTCAAGTTTTAATCTACTTAAATTATTGAACACGTTGTGGATAGAACTTACAATATTTCATTTCAGGCAGTATTTCTATAGTTTTATTCCCTTAAACATATGTAAAGTGTATAAATATATAGTAGTTTAGGTAATATTTAGTTTAATTTCCATCAGTAGCAAATTACATAATGGTTTCGTGGTTATGTTAACTGATTGTTTCCAGGTAACCTTAAATATGCTTACTTTTACTCATCATAGGCTTCACACCACTACCATTGCTACAACAGCTTTCATCATCATCAATAACACCAATATCATCATCACTTCCTCACTCATAAGGTATTGTTCAGAATGAGGCTACTGTAGAAGACATTTGTCCGAGGAGCCACATAGTGAAACTTATACTAAAACCACATGATGTGAAGTGAACTTCTTAGACACACAGCTATGCCTGTGCCAAAAATGGAAATATTAACTCCACCATTTGAGCATGATCGTTACCAGCGTCACCTACTGGCACTTTTGCCGGTGGCACGTTAGAAAATCATTCGAGCGAGGTCGTTGCCGGTGTCGCTGGACTGGCTCCTGTGCAGGTGGCATGTAAAAAACTCCATGTTGAGCGTGGCCATTGCCAGTACCGCATGACTGGCCCTCGTGCCAGTGGCACGTAAAAGCACCCACTACACTCTTGGAGCGGTTGGCGTTAGGAAGGGCATCCAGCCATAGAAACTCTGCCAGATCAGATTGGAGCCTGGTGCAGCCATCCAGTTCACCAGACCTCAGTCAAATCGTCCAACCCATGCTAGCATGGAAAGCAGACGTTAAACGATGATGGATGATGATAATGATTCATGTAAGGATTACTATTTTACCAGTCATAAGCATTCCATGATTTCTGACTTCTACTGAGTTTCAATTGTCTTGTGGTTACAATCTTCTTGTACTTACCTCTCTACAAGCCCTATTTTTAAACAGAGAGGTTCTTATATAATTCCTTAACCTCTTGGACAGGTTTCATAGATTAAATAGCCTATATGCTGTGCTGTTCTTGGCCAATGTTCAGCTTTTATATTGCTTACAGATTCACTGTATTTTGTTATTCAAATTCTTATAATGAGATATATTCACAGAGGATTTTAAGTTTATCTATATTTCATACATTTGAGACAACAAAGATGTTAAGAATTGTGTTAGGTTGTTATTTTTCTGGGATATATGTTTTCCATTTATATCACTTATATGTAAACATCATCGTCAGAACAAACAGCTTTAGCCTAATACTGTACATATTTGACAAGAATTTTTTGAAGCAGTTTAAATAGTGGGACTCATAACTTAGCATGTTGTTGTTTAGATGAGTCTAGGACATTTACCCCGCCCCCATGGACAATTACCCCCTAGGACAACAGATGATGATTTAAAACTTCTTAATATATTGAAGAGGGGGTAATTAACGAGGGGGGTGTAATTGTCCCAGAGGGTAGTTGTCGTTGGGGGGAATTGTCCTGGGTGGCGGAGTAATTGTCCTGTATGCGTTTAGACATGTCTGATTCTGCAGATCTGTAACCAAACAAGTTCCAACTTTAACTGCCCTCTCTGAATAAGAGTATTGAGAACTAACTGATCTAATATGTCCTTCCTTTGTTCATGGAGACTGGGTGTGACTTGATAGGGATTGAGTGTTATTTCTAGTAAATCAAGTAAGTCCACAGAAGCTTTCTTGTTCGGGAAGTCATAATTTAGGTAGAGGAAAAGTCAGTCTGAGTGTCAGTTTTACCACTGCACTTTGAGATGATAAACAAAGCAAGATTAAAGAATTTAACATGTTTTAAGAAAAATTAGAGAATAGTTGAAAGTAACAGTTCAAGTAATTTTGACTTTGGTATATACAAATCAAATTAATTTGTAATTACTGTTTCTTCAATGATGACTCTTTGTTTTTAAATTTAGCTCTTTAGATAACTTTCTTAATAGCATTATTACTTTATCTTATGTTTATCACCTCAACAAACAACTTGAATTATAAATTCATTGACTGCTTAAATACACAAGCAAATTAAACCAGCTTCCACTAGTAAATTAATGAGTTCTTACAACTTTGAACTAATTAACACCTACACTATTAATTCAATCACACTGAAAATTATTTCAGCCCTGTTCTGAACGGCTGAGGATCATCATCATTTAGTGCCCATGTTCCATGCAGGCATAGGTTGGATGGTTTGACAGGATTTGAAGTGTCCAAGGACTGCACTGAACTCTAATCTCTGGAGCTCAATACTGCTCTGTAGATAAAATAAACATATCAAAACATACACAATGAGCCTACCAGTACATATACATTCCTTCTAGTGAGGATAAAAATAATTAAATAAAGTTATTACTTGGCTGTTTGTCGATATTTCACTAAATGGCACTTTAAAGCTATTTGTTCACCATCCATGCCATAACTTCTTTCACTTACTTCAAATATCTCTGATTCTCTGAACTTGCTAACTGCACAATCCCTTTTCTTACATCCTTTGTTTCAATAATTGTTCCTTGTTCCATCATCTCAATTCACTTCTATAGTTCTACATTATGTTCTTTATTCCTCCTCATCCTCAGACATTCATTCTTCTGGAACTTTCCCTCTGTCTATGCATTCCTTTCAAACACTAACCTGAAAGATTTCAAGATGCACATTAAATCATATTAACATTGCCCCATGATCAATATTTCTATATATATATATGATGTTCTGAAAAGGCTATAGGTACTGCCATTCCTTAGATACACTCATGAAAAAGATTAATTTATTCAATCATTCAAATAATGTAATTTAATTAAATTTGCCACTGTAACAATAACTAATTAAGATTCCCACTGAACACCTTAACTAATTAACTCCCACTTACTAAAAATATTAAGTAATTAGGTCTCTTCTGCATACTATATTAACTAATTAAGTCACTCATGCTCTCAACCAGTTAAAGACACAGACTAATAAATTCACATCAACAAATCTACTTCTGCATTTACCTCTTTGTTTCTCTCTCTCTTACACACACACACACACACACACACACACACACACACACACACACACTTACACACAAGCATACTTATACACACTCACACACACTTACACACACACTTTCACACACACATTTACACACACACACTTACATGTACACATACACACTTTCACATGCACGGACGCATGCACACACACACACACACATACACACACAAACCTTTCAAACTTCTTTAATTCTATTTGTTTGGACATTCATTCTCACTTTAAAAAAAAAAAATAATTATTGTGTAATGGTCCAGCAATACTCCAATCAATCTTCGTAGACTCTTCAAAATGAGACTCTGAAAAAGAAAACAGTAATAAAGGCAAGATGCACAACACAATTACAAAAATAACAAATACATGACAATGAGCATGAACTTCTTAATTTCTATTTTGTTTGTATAGCTGGGTAACAGCCTCCTTCAATTTTTAAAATCTCATGTTATCATCATTTAACATCCGTTTCCCATGCTGGCATCCCGTGAGTTTTAATTGACAGTAAACATACATTTGAAGATATGTGGATATGGGAATAAATACGTATATAGACATATAGGCACAGGAGAGACTGTGTGGTAAGTAGCTTGCTTACCAATCACATGGTTCCGGGTTCAGTCTCACTGCATGGCACCTTGGGCAAGTGTCTTCTACTATAGCCTCGGGCCGACCAAAGCCTTGTGAGTGGATTTGGTAGACAGAAATTGGTATATATGTATATATATGTATGTATGTATGTATGTGTGTTAGTGTGTCTGTGTTTGTCTCCCCACCATCGCTTGACAACCGATGCTGGTGTGTTTACGTCCCCATAACTTAGCGGTTCGGTAAAAAGAGACCGATAGAATAAGTACTAGGCTTACAAAAGAATAAGTCCTGGGGTCGATTTGCTTGACTAAAGGCGGTGCTCCAGCATGGCCGCAGTCAAATGATTGAAGCAAGTAAAAGAGTATATATGTTTAAATAGATATCTGCAAATGTATGTAAATAGGTAATTGCGTATAGTCTTTTATTTTTTTATATATGTATATGTACATATATATAGAGAGAAACATACATCCATATATATATATATAAATATACATATACCTATGTACATATACTTATATTAAAGTATATAAATATGTATAGAGGGAGACTTCACATAAAAAAAAAGACGAAGACAAGTAGTGTAGACAACAAACAGATGTATTAGTATAATGCGCAGAAAGTGGAAAAGACTAACCTTTCAAGCCTATGCTCTTCAACAGAAAGGAACACAGAAAGAAACAAGGAGAGAAAATAAATAATGTGTAGTGGCTAGCGATCTATTATGGTGAATGTTGAGCTTCAATATAGTTCCCATCAACCGTTTTCATTTACCAAGTATTCATTTGACTGAGGCTATACTGGAAATCACATAATCATGATGCCACATAGTAAGAAAAAACCCAAATCCACATGGTTTCTAAGCAAACCTTTTAACTATACAGCTATACATGCACTGTAAATATATATGTGTGTGTGTGTGTTTGTGTGTGTATGTGCATGTGTGTTTGTGTGTGTGTGTGTGTCTATGTTTGTGTGAACAAGTCTGTATACATACACACGCACATACAAACATGCATGCTTACACATGAATGCCTTGAACATTAAGGAAATGTTATTATGCAAGAAACAGAATCATTCATTATGCAGGAAAAAGCTGTCATATGGAATATACATATACAAAAAAAAAATGTAGTATCTTTCCACCATTCTGAGTTGAAGCCTATCAAAACAAATATTATTAAGCATATATTGAATATATTTAACGATAATATATTAGAAATGTTGCACTGGAGATGATAAATGAGGGAATAAATTACAGTACATTCAGTTTTCACCAATCAGTCACATTATTCAGTGTTCTGAGTTCAAACCTTGTGATACACTTACTTTGTTATTATGTCTCTTCAAATGAATAAAATATATCCAGTAATCTCTATCATAATCCTGGAGAGGATTTATTTGATAGTTTGTGACAAATAATTTCCTTAAATAAGTCAACTAGTCAGTGTAATAACAAATTGGAAGAAGTTCAAGGAGCTATCACTACAGCTAGTAATAAAGGGTTTCTCCCTCAGGGCAAATGGTAGGTTGTTGACATGGATACATTGTATGATGTTATATAGCAGTGAGATGCAGAGTTTGAATGCAAAGAATTTGCTAAGTCTAGAAAGAAATGAAACAGGCTCGTTTCAATGAATATGTAATGTCAGTGAGCACAAATGATGGTTTAGTAATGAACTGAGAGAAAAATTGAATAGACGAGGTATCAGACGTAGTGTGCAAGTGAGTGCTGGAATGGACTTATGATGCACATTGAAAATAATGATATATTCAAGCTCAAGCCCTATAATGAAATTCTGCATGCTCAGAAATAAATTGTACCTGCAGGTGAGGGAGACAGAGAAAGGTTTGGGATGAAGTGGTGAAGAGTGACTTCAATGATACACCTGATGTAGGAGATGCAAAAAAGTGTGTTGATTGTAATTTACATAGCTGGAGAAGAACAGACAAGAGAAGATACATACAGCATTGTAAATAAGGCAAATCTAAAGCCAAAGAATGGTAGTAGTAATATAGACTGAGTTATATGTATATATACATATAAATATATATTTAAAAATGTTTATGTATTTGTGTGTGTCTGAACATATATGTATGTTTATCCATTCCCAAGTCTACTCATGCTTTCTTCTTGCACTTTGACACCTTCTTATCTCTTTAGCTCTCTCTTTTCTATTACCTTTACGTCTGTCAGTCAACCTCTGTCATTCATCAGTAAGAGATCCTTATATTTTCTTTCCCTCTGTCATCTTCCACATCACCTTTGCTACCAATCTCACGGCTTATGTATAAGAAATCTCGTTGAATCTATGTATCATTTTTCCCCTGTCACCTTATTTGTCCCTTGACATCTTCCACCCATCTTGAGGTCTCAACTTAAGAGAACCTACTGAACCTACACACTACCTTTACCCTCCTCCCCTGTACATATTACCAGTCACCCCTACACTTACTCTGCCATTATATTGTAGCTCCTTTGCATCCAAGCATCTTGGGTTTTTCCTGTCGGTACTTTATCTTCTGAGTCTCATAAACTCTCTGTTATTGCTCTCTCTCCTCTCAATCAAAATTACCCTGGCTCTATGTACAGGCCTCAGAATATTGCATACTCCTTTCCTCTGTTAAACATTTCTTTTCCTATCTGATCACTTATCAATTATACCTCTATTACTCATGTCCATCTGTAAAAAGATTGGTGAATAAGCTCAGAAGCAGGATCAGAAGCTTCCTTTAGTCTTATTGTGGCCATGTCTAGCTCTCTGGTGTTACGACAATGTAAACTACCCTCACTATATTCTGCAAGGTGTATGGCTGAGATAACCTCTTTGTCTTGTTGAAAACATGGCTCCCACTTAGTGTGGTTGTGTTGTTAGAAGCTTTCTTTCCAACTACAGGGTTCTGGGTTTAGTCCCACTGCATGGCACCTTGGACAAATGTCTTCTATTATAGCCTCAGGTCGACCAAATCCTCGGGAGTGGATTTGGTACATGGAAACTGAAAGAAGCCTGTTTTATTTTATATATATGTGTGTGTGTGTATATGTATATTATGTATATGTATATATTTATGTGTGCGTGTCTTTGTGCCTGTGTTTGTCCCTCCATCACTGCTTAACAACTGGTGTTGGTGTGTTTACATCCCTGTAACTTTGCAGTTTGACAAAAGAAATCTGAAGTATTAAGCTTAAAAATAATAAATCCTGTGGTTGAATTGTTCATCTAAAAATCCTTCAAGGCGGTGCTCCAGCATGGCTGCACTCAAATGACTGAAACAAATAAAAGACAGGCTTGCATTTTGTAGCAAAGATGATGACAGTTATATCCTTACTGATATTTCTGAATTTTTGTCAAGATGGAGAGAGTGCTTATACTGAAGTATTCTTTCATACAGCTATATAAAAGATGAGATCCACGTCTTCACACCCCATGAAGAGTCCAATATATTTGAAATGTTCACAAACGTAGATGAGCATATATGTTTTAATTGTTACCTCAGCAATACTAGTTTCCCTTCCCACTCAACTTTGGTTGAACTGAATGATGCGAAGTCTACACTGACTGTTGAAGGAAAGTAGACAGCAGATATGTAAAGTCTAAATCATGCTATGTAGTAGTTGCTGTGAAGGCGCATGGCTCAGTGGTTAGAGCATCAAGGTTACAATCGTGAGGCTGTGAGTTCGAATCCTGGACCGGGTTGTGTGTTGTGTTCTTGAGCAAGACACTTTATTTCACGTTGCTCCAGTTCACTCAGCTGTAGAAATGAGTTGTGACGTCCAGGTGCCAAGGATAACACTGGTGGCGTGGAGAGGGGAGGCTGGTATGCATGGGCGACTGCTGGTCTTCCATAAACAAACTTGCCTGGAATTTTGCCGGGTGGGGGGGGTAACTTTCTAGGTGCAATCCCATGGTCAGTCATGACCAAAGGGGGTCTCAACAGTAGTTGCTGCATATGGTGCTTTATATCTGGAATAATACATTGGTAAAGAGGCATTTGCACATATTATGGATTGCTAAGCATGAATTCCTGTTAATGCAGTAATACTTCTTAAACAAGTATTTCTAAAGAGCTACATTCTGAGTCCTTATCATGGATGGCCTTGTAGATGGTAGTGGACATTCATTCATTGAAATGTAGTAATTTCTGGAAGCAGTTGGTAGATTTGCTTAATTTTCTCTTTGGAACCCTAAAAGTGACAGGTGAAAGATTTTAGGAATCTGTTGATTTCCAGCAT
Organism: Octopus bimaculoides; assembly: GCF_046866305.1. Taxonomy (NCBI): domain Eukaryota; kingdom Metazoa; phylum Mollusca; class Cephalopoda; order Octopoda; family Octopodidae; genus Octopus; species Octopus bimaculoides. The sequence goes on from NC_142931.1 coordinate 30,572,158, forward strand.
TATGTGATATAAATCATTTAATTTTTCTTGTCACAGCATCTGTCTTGGATATGAATGATTTCATTATGTATCTGGTTTTGGTGGAAGTAATTGTTATTGACAATGACTGAGAAGAGTTGATGAATACTGGTCGTAGTGAAGCCAAAACAACAAAGGTTGTGTGGGATGCGATGCATTTTGTCAGCAGGTTGACAGTCAGTATCATAAACTCTGAAGTATATAGAAATGTAACATTCTATCAAGGAGCATTTTATCTGAAATATAAGGGAGCTCTAAATATTTTCAAAGTAACACTTCAATTTTCTTGCTATTGTTGTTTTGATATCTTTAGCTCCATTTCCATAGCAGCAACTTCCTAAAACAAACTCACTTTTCATATTCAAATATGCTTCAAGCAAACTACGTATGCATGCGTGTGTATGTGCATGAGCATGTGTGTGTGTGTATGTGTGTGTGTGTGTGTGTGTTTGTATATGTGTATACTTTTAGAGAGAAGTAATTTATTTGGAAAGGTAAGGAAAATGTTTTCATTACTTTCAAAATAAAATAGATGAATGAAATCGTTGTTTCTATTTCTTCCAGTAGTAGTAATTTTATGTTCTCTCCTATTTTTTGTTATGACACTTTCTCTTTGTCTATATACTGTTTCTGTTGGGTTATTCTTAAGAACTTAATATTTCCCCTGAGTTTTCCCTGTATGCTGTCGTATCCCATATGGTTGCTTTGTTTCAGATTCATATTTCATACGATGAGGAAATAGAAAACAAAAAAAAAAAAATGCAAATTGACAATAAAACATGCCAGGGAAGAGAATAGTTATAGTAGCTTTATGAATTCCATTAGAATTATGATGAAAACAAACATTTCAACAATGTTATTTTTACTACTGCAACTTCTGGAATCACTTGGTATTACTTGCATTATTTGTATACATTTGTACATATTTGTATTTTAAAAAATTGTTTTGTTTATTCTTATTTATTTTGTCATTGTTTTGTTCTGTCTCCTATGTTTTGTCCTTTTATTTGATATTAGGCTGTCAAAAAATGATTTATATGTTCGATAATGCTATTTTCACACAAATACTAATAGCTTGATTCAATTTGTTTTCTTTTATTTTTATTACTTTGTTGTTTCCTTTCTTATTTTTTAAATCAATTTTTTTTTTTACATGTAATATGAATTTATGATTAATAAGTAAAATGATGGCATGCAAAGCTTTTTACAGAAAAAATATTGAAAAACAAACATATGCTTGTAAATAATAATGTTTTCATTTTAGAATTATTTAAACAGAACTGGGACAATTATTATACCTTCCTTGAGGTAGCCCAAATATTGTAATTTTTTACCTGCTCAGGAAAAAAATGCACATATATATAAATAAATAAGAATCAATCCATAATTTAACAAAACACGAAAATATTGGTAGTTTTATTTTACACAATATATTCTGAAGTAGAACCAGGAGGCATTTCTTTTAACACCTAAATTGGACTACACAACTGAACCTCATGACTGTTTGTGAATATATACAATGTGCCGCTTTCTTTAGAGCATATCTTCTTGAAGATATCTTACCTGTTTTCTTTGTTGGAGTGGGTTTTCAATATCCATATATCTTTTCATGTATTTTGTGCATCATCTTTTTATTGAATGAAATCTGTTATTTTCAAGTAGAGCTTCCAGTATGTTACATTCTATCTGATCTACTTTTACTACACGTTACCTTTCACCACCAGCTGAAGCTTTTCATCCCCAGCTGGCCTCATTCATTTCCATCACATAAATGTAGACGCCTTTCAAGCTTATGTTAGTTAACATCCTTCATGCCTAGTCTCTTTCTCAACTCTCTTTCGCTTCTACTTCTCTAATAGCATACAATATAAACATTCTTAAATTCCTTATATCTGATTAAATTTTTGTTGGCAACAAATAAGCTTTGTTGTCAGCAATGACAAACGTTACCTCAACAAGTTTCATCACTGTCATAGATATTTATGTAGGTGTGAATTGGCAGGCTTGTTACAGTGTTGAATTAAATTTCTCATGATAGTTGTGATGACTTTATACACTCTGAATTCAAATAATGTTGAGGTCTACTTTGCCCTTTATATTTTTGTAGTTGATTAAAAAAAACATATAACTCCCAGGCACTGGTCTATCAGAATTATTAGAGTATTGGATGGGATGCCTTGTGTATACTGCCTCTGTGCATAATGAGTTCAAATCCAGTCCAAAAATGGTGACACTTCTGTCTAGAGTTGTAATAATAAGATAGCAATTTTAAATGCCAATGGGAACATGGTTTCCTTGGTTTAATCAGATCAACTGTTACCACTTCATCACACAGAACAGGTTTACTACCCTTACAGAATAAGTCAATCTTTCAGATCATTAGCTTTTCCTTTTAATTATTATCTACTTTTATTAATCAACAAAGAAAATGTGTTTTTTGTGCAATTACTGTGAATAATTCATCATGACTGTTACAAGAACCAGCCTTTTTCTCTATAGCTATGTCTGCCTCTTCATTGTTGTCACTCATTCTCTATCTCTTTCTATTCAAGTATTTCAGAAAGAGAGAGAAAAAAAAACAAAATGATTTTAGAAAAACTGAAGGTGGTAAATAAACAAAAAATAATCATGATGTACACAAATATATTTCCAGATTTTTCTTACACTATTACCAACACTTTTATAACTTATGCGCTTCCATCATTTGCTAACAGTACTTCATTTCATCTTTCTGCCTTTCTCCATCTTTTTTCTGGACAGATAGTAGGGTGCTGTTTGAAGGAGATTTAGCTATTATTTCTCAAAATAAATGCAACTGAAGCATTTGATGTGAGATGGCAGATTATAATATACACTTTTTTGAGCATTCATTTAGTTGTTTCTCAATATATAAGTCAGACATATCTACAAACAATTCCTATCTATAGACAGAGATTATATTCTATGGTCTAATAAATATACATTCACTGCTCAGGTCTGTTCACTTACAGCACTCTAATCCACACTTCTTTGCTTCTATTATCTGTTATGTAATTTAAGTCTCTTCAATTGTTCTGATCAATTTACATTTATGCTTCCTAGGATGAAGTTCATATAAGGAGTGTATTCAATTGGTATTACTTCTTTCATGGAAAGTAGCTTTGTGTCTAACAAAACAAAATCAATATTAAGAGAGGAATCCTGTTGCCACACATTTCAAAACACACTCACACACACACATACAGACACACATGTGCCAATGTGCACACATACACACACAAAGTGCATTTACAATAGATTTTAATACTTGTTGATGTAATAAGACTGTTTGCATATATAATTAGAACAGTTAAAATTATGAAGATACTAATTTGGTGGCCTCATCGAAAATTTCTTCCTTGTTTGAATGACACTGGTGGCATAGCTTAAGGGTTCCACCTTGATATGTATCAACTTCCCCCTACAATTAGTAAATATTGGTATCAAGGAGGAAAAGTAGGTTTTATAAGAGATCATTCAATTCTTTTCCAGAGCAGGTCTTCTGCCATTAGTACCAACTTGGCTCCCCTGGCACAAATCTGATACACAGCTCTTGCCTGTAACTCCACGAACTGTTTGCATGTAGCAGTTCACTACATTCTGGAGAGAATATTGACAGGCTGGCTAAAACACATTGAAGGTGACCAATATGCCTTAAACACTCAGTGAAGATATGTAAGTTGCTTGTCACTTAACGTATAGTAAAAGGGAAATTTCAGCAGACTGTGAAGTGGAAAACCCAATTATTTGTGGTCTGGTAATCAACAGGTAGGAGGGCATTGCTTTGGGAGAAACATACCTCAGAATATAGTGGGACAATGAAATATTGCTTCTTCTACAGTTTCTTCACTCTTCAGGGAACACTGAATGCTTACTATAGGTAGAAGTTGCAATTCTCTATCTGTCCTCACAGCTATACCTTCCATTATTGATACTCTTAAATAAGAGCTATCAGTCTCTCAAGAGAAAGGTTCTGGGTCATTTACGAAACTGAAGGATACACATGTATTTTTCATTTGTGTCCAGCCCAGAAAATCACGCAGCAGTGTAACTATTACGTGTAATTCAACCTGCAAGAAATGGCTGCCAAGTCCACATCAAATCACAACCTACTATCTTTAAAAAAAATCAAACAAGTATATAACATTCAAATATATATGGCTTATATTTCAATTCAAACAAATAAGTGGTGAATTTGTAGTCATTAGAGCATGGTATTTGTTCTGATATTCAGAACTCTGAATTCAAATTCCACTGAGTCCAACTTTGCTGTTCATCGTTTTGGAATCAATTAAAAAATACTGATCCATGAAATTGGATGTACGGAAGTGTAAGAAAGTCAGTCCAAAAAACTTACAGTATTTTTTTAAAGCTCTTTGTGTTTGAGTTCAAATCCTGCTGTAGCCTACTTTGGTGGTTGACTTAATCCATTGCCTTACTTAATACCCCTAACAAAAGCTATGGGTACTTCTAGCTCGCTCTGTTGTAAGCATTCAGGCCAAGTTTTCTGTTTGAGGATAGCCTCCTCCCACCACACCATAGCTTCAGAGGCCATATGAAATATTATGGATATTACCCACCTTCCAGACTAAAAGGATTTTAAACAATCAGTTTAAAAAGTTCACACAAACAAAACAAAATTTCCCACTGGTTTGAGTGTTAATCTTTTAACTTTAACTTGTTTCAGTCGCTGTTGAGAGAGCCCATGCTGGGGCACTTATTTGAAAGATATTTTCTATAAACAAATGGATTCCTGTATTTATTTTCCTTTTTTAAGTCTGCTACTTATTTTATATGAATGTTTTACCAACTCATGAGGATCTACAAGAGTCACTAACAAGGTATTGGTCAGCCTGGGACTATAGCAGAAGACACTTGCTCAAGTTTCTGTGTAGTGAGACTGAACCTGAAACCATGTAGTTGCAAAATGAGCTTCTTAACAACACAGTCTAATGCACATAATGAATCTTCATATCTTTGCTCTAACATCTGCCAATATACATATGTACAGGTGCATCAGATATGTAAACCAAATGCATAAACAATATGAAGAATCTGTTTCACTTCAAAGCAAAAAGCCCAAATTACTCTCTAGTAATTCAGAGACAAAAAATGTTCTGACATCCATTGCAATGGCAAATGTTAGGAATTTTCCATTTTGAATCAAAGCTAATCCCTAAAAAGCGAAAGAATTAAATTATTTTCAACCTTCTTTTCTTTGACTAAGTTGCAATCTTAAGCTGTGTCCAGAACAGAGAATTAAAGTGAAACAAGAAATTTAACTTTTGTATGGAGTATTGTGTATAAAGAAATTATGCAAAGCTATAGATTAGTTTTACAATATTGTAAAATGAATAAAAGTACATAAAACATAAATATGTATAATAAATAATAAATAATGACAATATAACACACACACACACACACATATATATATATATGCATGTATGTGTGTGTGTGTGTGTGCGTGTGTTTGGTTTTACCTTAATACAGTTTTGATATAATGTTGTTGAACAATTTCAATAATTTGAATATATAATGAAATAGTAAAATTAGAAATGCTGTTAGCATTTAAAGCTTACTATCTGTAAGATGGATGTGTGTGTTTGTGTGTGCATATGTGTGTGTGTGTGTGTATGCGTGCATGTGTGTGTGTGCAAGCATGCATGCATATATATGTGCATATGTACGATTATCATCATCATCAAGGTATTATGTTTCAAGTGTCATTATCATCTAAAACAGAGGTGGAGAACCCTTTTTCATTGAAAGCTGTATTGAAGTTAACTGCCACAAGAGAATGCCACATTAAAAATGACTTATATGACTAAAATTAAATTATTGATGAAAACTATAGCAAAATGTTCATGGCTGCCTTTAAAAGGACTATATATGTTGAGAAGTCAGTGTGCGGTGCTGGGGTACAGCTTGAATTTACATTTTCCAGATTAATCATACAGGTAGGTTAAATAATATAAATTGTTGTCTTCAAAATTTACAAACAGTTGAAATGATAGGCATTATTAAGATTTAATCAATAAAAATATATACAATATAAGAATGTTTTTTTGTATTCTTCCTATCTACTTGGAGAGTTTAAATGTAATAATAAAAAATATGTCCTTCCATTGAAATGCAATTTCAGTAAATTTCTATATCTTTGTGCAGCTGAGGATTGCTCTGCTTTTTACATTTGATGTAATGTTCACATTGCTTAAATAAATGGGTCGCATGAAACGATCGTACTGCATTAACTTTGGATATCTTTGTTGCTTATTTTGATTTTTATCACCTTACTTTGAAATTGTATGGATACTACCATGCTTAATTCTGGTGCCTAAACTTAAGTACCATATTCACCTTGAATCTATATATATACATACATATATATATATATATATATATATATATATATATAGTTTCAGAAAAAACACAAAAAACAATAACAAAAAAACAACAAAGTGAGGACGTGATACGGATAGTGTTATTGGACGCTCGGGAAAGGAAGGAGAGAGAGTATGACGTTTCGGGCGGAGCCCTTCGTCGGAAAGACAGAAAGTTCGGAGAATGGAAAAACGGAGGAAGAGGAAAATGGCACCGATGCCCACGAGGTTACATTGTGAAAGGACCGGAAGAGGAGGTGGTGGGGGAAAAGTTCTTTCTAAGACAGGAGAGTGAAAAAAGGAGGTGAATATCTGTGCGTGTGCGAGAGTCTGCTAGTGTGTGTGTGATAACAGAACGTGTGTGTGCGTATGTATGTATGTGTGTGTGTGTGTGCATGGTTTGGTTGTTTATCTGTTAGTGTGTATGTGTGTTTGTGTGTGTGTGTGTGAGTGACGTAGTGGAAGAAATTAGCAGCAGGAATAGTTAGTGGGTGCTTATGGACAATGGTTAGTGGTGGGTCAGCAGGCAGTATTTGAATATGTGTGTGTTTGTGTGGGGTTGTAGGTGTTGGGTACGTGTGCGTGTGTGTGTATTTTGTACGTGCGCGTGTGCGTATGTGTATGTTTTTGTGCGTGCGTGTGTGTTTGTGTGTATGTGTATGTTGTGTATATGTGCGTTGCTGTGTACGTGTGTGTGCGTGCATTTGCTATTGTATGTGCGTGTGTTGTTTATGCCCATGTGTGTGTGATTGTATGCGTGTCTGTGTGAGTGTGTTGTGTTGGTGAGAAGTGTGTGTGCGTGTGTATGTGTATGTGGGTTGCGTGCGTGTGTGTGTGGGATTGTGATGTGTGTCGGGTTGTGAGTGTTAGGTACGGGTGCGTGTGTGTGTATGATCGTGTGTTTATGTGTGTCTGTATGTGTGTGTCCGTGTGCTCGTGTGTGTATATTTTTTGTGCGTGCGTGTCTGTGTATATTGTGTATGTTTTCGTGCGTGCGTGTGTGTTGTGTATGTGAGTGAGTATTGTGTATGTGATAGGTGTGTGTGCATGTGTGTGTATGTGCATATGTATGCGGCTGTGTATGTACGTGTATGTAGGCGTGCGCGTATATATGGGTGTGTGTGTGTGTCTTTGTGTGTATAGGGCTGTGTAAGGTGTGCGTCTCTACCACTGTGCGTGTGTGTGTGTGTGTATATATGTGCGTTCGTCTATATGTGTGTGTGAGGGCGCGCATGTATGTTTGTCATGTGTGTGGGCGGTATATATGTAAGGTGTGTGTGTTAGGTGTATGTGAGGTATGTGTGAATGGGGGTATGTATGGGTTGTCAGGTGTGTGGGAGGTATATGTGAATGGGGGTATATATGGGTTACGTGTGCAAGGGTGTGTATGCTTGGGTGTGTGTGTGTGTGGTGTGTTGCGGGGTAGGTGTGCTTACATGTGTGTGTATGGGTGCGTGTATTTTTTGTGTGGGTATGTGTGCGTGTAGGAAGGGATGAAATAAACTGTGGAAAATTGTAGTGATTGTAATAAAAAAGTGAATAATGGATATAATGTAAAGTGGATAGGGGGGGGGGGGGTAAAAAATGAAATAAAATAATATATATATATATATATATATATAAATAATAAATAAAGAAAAGTGTTGCATTGTCGTAAAGGGGAGAGTCATAATGAGGAGGGGGCTGTGTTGAGTCCGAAGGGGAAAGATGATCTAAGGTTAAAAATATAGCGCTGTTCCAAGTGGAGTCGCGAGGGAGTGGACCCATGGTGCAGGGCGAGGCCAAAAACGGAGATGTTAGAGGGGGAGTGATTGGCCAAGTGGAAGTGACGGGAGACGGGGGAGTCCGATATATATATATATATATATATATATATATATATATCATCATAAATATACAGAGATTAGCAATTGAGTTGCTTCTCCAACATACTGAAAATTTAGAAATAGCAGTCAAAGAACTACTGATTCCAAACTACAAATTTTTCTCTAAAGCGGATGGCGATATTTATGGCACACATAGAACAAAAAACCGGAGGGAAAAGCGTAAACAAACCAAGCCTTTAGTTAATTGGATACGAATCGTTTCATGGTTAAGTGAATGGAAATTTCACTATTCCAATCTTCAGCCCAAATATTCTGATAAATTTGAAAGTGTCTCTAAACAAATTCACGGTAATTTTTGGCCATGCGACACCAAAAATCAACGATAAGAAAGGCACTTACGAATTCATCGGCTAGTGAGTTCAGGCATCTCACCTCAAAGAAATCTATTCCATGTGCGTCACAAATAGTCCCGTATGAAAAGAAGTCCCGTGTGTAGGGATTACGGTTTAACCATCTAACTTAGAGATATCAAATATAAAATATACAAGAATAAGGGCAGAGAATCGTCAATTAATAATAGAATTAATAATTAACAATTTTGCCAAGTAGTTCAGTATGAAAAAAACCTTTATCGATAAAACTATTTATCATCATAAATATACAGGGATTAGCAATTGAGTTGCTTCTCCAACATACTGAAAATTTAGAAATAGCAGTCAAAGAACTACTGATTCCAAACTACAAATTTTTCTCTAAAGCGGATGGCGATATTTATGGCACACATAGAACAAAAAACCGCTTTAGAGAAAAATTTGTAGTTTGGAATCAGTAGTTCTTTGACTGCTATTTCTAAATTTTCAGTATGTTGGAGAAGCAACTCAATTGCTAATCCCTGTATATTTATGATGATAAATAGTTTTACCGATAAAGGTTTTTTTCATACTGAACTACTTGGCAAAATTGTTAATTATTAATTCTATTATTAATTGACGATTCTCTGCCCTTATTCTTGTATATTATATATATATATATATATATATATATATATATATATATATATATATATATATATATATATATATATATATATATAATATTATTAGGGATAAAACTATATATAGATATATATATAAATGCATATGCATATATATACATATATATATATATATATATATAATGTATGTAGTCATTATCTTTTGGAATGTATATTAAGAAATCAGGAAATAATTTTTATTGAAACAATGTGATCTATTAGGATTGTAAGAAATATTCCTTAGTTTTGCAGAGTGTAATACCAATGATTGCTCTAGTTACACATATATCAAGGAATTATCTCCATCCTCCAACAAATTGATGGCCTTAACATTTCCAAAAGCCTGTCCTCATTAATCACTGTCTTCTGCTTCTATAAACAATGGTGTCCAAATAGTCTACCGTAAGCATTATTCTACGATGCAATGAAGTAAATTGTTAAGACTGGTTGAGGGGTTTTAATTTTTGTCTCTCCTGCTGCCTTTAATTGGTATGCAAAAAGTGTTTTTACTCCTAACAATGCAGATAATTGCTAGCTTTGTGACATCTATATAAATATCTGTTTTGTATTTTAAGCTATGAGAGTTGCTAGAAAATACAAACCACTTATTCCAAGTCACATAACATCCTGAATCTGCAAGCAGAGTTTTCTTACCAATATTCATTGTAGCTCTAATGATAATCAACATTGTTAAAATGAAACACACAATAAACCAGGCTTTCTTGGAGAAGTTTCTTTGAATCATTATACACTTGAAAGAAAGTGGAGTTACAAGATCTTTTCATTTCTTACATCTTTGTTATATTATGTTAGTCTCTATGTTTTACCTTCATATCAAATATTTCTTGTTTATTAATATCTACACATAGAATAGCCATTGCAGGCCCTCCCACAATATTGCATGCGCTGAACATTCACATAACTAATAATTAATGTTCTTTTTCTGACAAAAACTTTAAAATGCCTTTCCGTGTAATTGGGCAATTTATCTATAAACATGCTTTGTGCATGAGCATTATATTTCAGTATATATGGAAAAATATTCTATAATGCATGAGTGTCTGTACAGTTGTCAAGTAATTTGCATGCACGCATGCACTCACACACACACACACACACACACACACACACATACATACATATATATATATATAAATATATATAGCATGTTGGCTGTGACTAGGGTAATGCCATTAAAATTACTTTCATTTCATTTCTACAGCCCTGCTACTGGAGTTGCTACTTTTGGTGAATGAGATATTTGGATACTGTTGCGTTTGTTTCCATCTCTTGCTGTGACTTAGATTCACCTGGAATCTCAGATGAAAAGATGCCCAGTTTTTATTTATTTATTCTTTTTTTTAAAGTCCTTAGATTTTATACATCACCTGTGTATGTTACCTGGTAATGAAAATTGTGGACCCTTAAATGCTTGATTGTCACAATATTGGATCCTAACTCTAGATGGAATGAGTGGGACTTTTAATAATTTGTAGTGGTACCTATTTCAAGGATTTGTATCGCTTCCATTTTCAAGCAAGGTTTTGGCACTAGACCCGTTATGATCTCATATATATATATATATATATATATATATATATATATATATATATATATATATATATATATATATATATATATATATCTGTAAAGATATGTGACACTTATTCAGTAGCCATTCCGAGTTTCTGATGCCGGGGCTAGGGTCCGCTCCAAACATCTCTTCAATTATCCGTCTACCGGAGATTCTTTTGAAAAATAACTGTTACGGAAATAAAAACAATGTGAATATATATATATATATATATATACACATACACTCACACATATATATGTAGTGAGGGTGTATGGCCTAGTGGTAAGGGTGCTGGATTCATGATCGTGAGATCATAGTTTCAATTTCTAGACAGGGTGATGCATTGTGTTCTTGAGCAAAACATGTCATCTCACATTGCTCTGTGATCACTTCGACTCTTGACGTTTGGCACACTGTGCACCTGTTCAGACAACGTCGATTTGATGGAGAGAGTGAGCTAGTGTTTGGCAAGAACATATAATCACTATAAGTGGATCATTTGTGCAGGTCATTTGGCAAAAGCTGAATGCCCATTTGTCATCTTTGATGAGAGACTCCATCATATATATATATATGTATATAGTTCTTTGATGAGATCCAGATGTTCTCTGTATAGAATACACTTTGTAGTGCTAAAGAGATTTAAATTTGAGCGGATATAGAAATAAATGTAGGGATAAGCAAATTAGACAGATCAAAATATAAAGTGTATTAAATACATGAAATACAATATATATATATATGTGTGTATGTGTGTGTGTGTGTGTAGATATATAAGAAGGCCCAACTTACACAGAGTACAAATGATATAGAGAATTAAAGGGGTGGAGGAAAAGTATTACAAATCCTAGAGCTGTTTTGTTGGGGTGGGGTCCATAATAATGTTTGTAGATTGATTCTGTCATAGGATGAGATGAACCTCCCTCTTCAGGGACGCTCTCCTTTAATATCCCAAATGTAAGTAAGATCTCTTCCCTGAAGATGGAGGCTCATCTCATCCTATGACGGAATCAATCTCCAAACATTATTATAGACTGCTGAGGCTCCAGAAACAGCTGTTTGATTTGTTATACACTTCATCCACCTATTTAATTCTCTATATCAATTGTACTCTGTGTAAGTTGGACCTTTTTATATGTATACATACTCTCTCTCTTTTACTTGTTTCAGTCATTTGACTTCGACCATGTTGGAGCACCGCCTTTAGTCGAGCAAATCTACCCCAGGACTTATTCTTTGTAAGCCTAGTACTTATTCTATCGGTCTCTTTTGCCAAACCGCTAAGTTACAGGGATGTAAACACACCACCATCGGTTGTCAAGCTATGTTGGTGGTACAAACACAGACGCACAAACACACACACACACACACACACACACACACACACATACACACACACACACACACATATATATATATATATATATATATATATATATATATATATATATATATATACGATGGGCTTCTTTCAGTTTCCGTCTACCAAATCCACTCACAAGGCTTTGGTCGGCCCGAGGCTATAGTAGAAGACACTTGCCCAAGGTGTCATGCAGCGGGGCTGAACCGGGAACCATGTGGTTGGTAAACAAGCTACTTACCACACAGCCACTCCTAGATACATTTTTTGCATTTCATGTATTTAAATATACTTTACATATTGGTCTGTCTCATTTGCTTATCCCTGCAATAGAATAAGTATCAGGCTTTTAAAAAGCAAAAACATCCCTGAGGTCAAATTGTTTTCCCTAAAAACCCTTCAAGGCAGTGCTCCAGCATGGCCACAGTCAAATAACTGAAACAAGTAAAAACTAAACGATAAAAGATAGATGGGGTGCGGTGGGGAAGGTGGGTGTTGTGGACAAGCATGTATCTGTGTTCATATCAGTACTTTAAATATAATCAAACAATTGTATATTCAATTACTGAATTTCACTGTACCATATATATATATATATAGAGAGAGAGAGATACTAAGATAAAATGGCTGATAGATACATAAATACTTTTATATATACACATTAATATAAATACAAAAATATATGCATCTTGCCTATATCTGTTTATCTATCTATCTGTGTGTGTGTCTGTGTATAATATATAAATACAAATATATATACATATACATGTACACATGTACACATGTACACATATATATCCACCCACACATGCTCACAAAATATTATGGTTATTTCCATATTAATTGCTTATTGATGTCATACTTTCATGAATAAACAAAATAGAAATTCCACAATATTCGAGATCCATGCACATATATTTTTTTTATTAATTTATAATAGAAATAACAAGTGCAGCATCACTGATTCCTGGATTTGATGAAGTTACATAGATTTGTTTTAGATAAGGAAAAAAAAATGACTCACACAATACATGCCAACAACCATTATTTGAAAGAAATAATTCCATCAACAATTACAGAAAATTATATTAAATACACAAAAATTATACAACCATGGAAATCATGATTAATCCATGCAAATTATGTTTAATATTTGTTGAAACTACTGGGATAACAAAAATGGATGGAAGTACTATTTTGTAGGTTTGGAGCAAAGCTAAGATAAATATGAGATAGTGGATCAAAAGATTAGATAATTTGATTAATCCATATAATACAAGAGTATATATATGTTTGTGTGTGTTTGTGTGTGTGTGTTAGCGTATGCATGCATACATGCATACACAGACATATACATTCGTACATACAAGAGACATACATACTTGCATATCTGTGTCTGTGTGTCTGTAAATGTATGTGTGTGTATGTGATATATATATAAATGTATATACATATACAACACACACACACACACATATATATATATTGCATATTCATACATACATACATATATATATATGCATATATATGTGTGTTTGTATATACATATATATATATGTGTATGTGGAGTGCATGTTTGTTTTTGTTCTTTTTATCCCTTCATATTTATAATGTGTTTCGATGTTACAATAGTTTGGACAAATTTATATTCTTGAAGAATTGGTTTACAGTCAGATGCCCTTCCTAAATATGATTTTCTTTATTTCACTTTTTACTGAGAAGACTTTGGAACAGGAGATGTATTTAATGGCAAGCAATGACAAATGGTACATCTTGCAGCACAATGTTTTCATCCAATGATATATATATATATATATATCACCAAGAGCTCAGAAAAAAATTGTGGTATTATTTATTCACCATTACATATGTTTCATTTACTAATAGAAGTTACAAAATTGTGCATGAAGTTGAAAACATCTTCATCATCGCTTAATGTCTGCCTTCCATACTAGCATATAACATATAAGATATTTCCTATTAGAAATTTTTCAGAGAGAAAATCAAAGAATACATCTGGCTCAAGAATTTCTAATAGTAGATATCTTACATATTTTCTTCTACATATACAATTTTGTAGCTCCTATTAACAAATAAAATATGTGTAATAAATAATACCAAAAATATTTCCAATCCCTTGTTTTCCTATTATAAATCTACAGAAAATATTTTCCAATATTTTCAACTTCTATGCATGCCTCATAGAAATATAACATTTACACATGGATTTCAAGTACTGGAATAAGCAGATGTACTCCAAGAGGACAGAGCTTGGATTTTAACCCTATCTGATTGAATCCTCTTTGCATCAACATTTTCCTCCTTGTGACAATGTAGCTGTTAATCTAACCAACATATCCTTGGTCTGAAGAGTTGCCAGCAGTATACACCATGCTTGGATTTTATCACTTCTGAGGTTCCAGTATCAAATGATGAAAGGTTAGAGTGTAACAGAAAAACAGAGAAGCAGAAATATATATATATATATATATATATATATATATATATATATATATATATGAGGGTGGGCTGAAAATTTCATAGTCTGACCATGACGCAATGGTTGAACTTGACCAAATGTGTTTTATTTTTCCATGTAGTCTCCTCTGCAGTCCATACACTTCTTTCATCAGTGTTGCAGCACTTGGATTTTTGTGGTATAGAAGCTCTCATCCTGACCCTCAAAAACATCTTCAACAGCAGATACGACTTCATCATTGGTCCGATACTACTTCCCATCCAAGGGCTTTCTCATGTTGGGGAACAAAAAATAGTCAGATGGTGCCAAATCATGAGAATATGGAGGGTGATCAACCAGTTCAAAGCCACAGTCATGCACAACAGCTACTGCAGCCACAGATGTGTGTGAGGGAGCATTGTGCTGGTGAAGCAGGACCCCATTCGTCAGTTTTCCAGGCCATTTTGACTTGATTGCTTTTCATGGCTGCCTCAGTCAGTTGGCATAGAATTCTTTATTGATAGTATGGCCTTCTGAAGGTAGTCAATAAACACAATGCCCTTTGCATCCCAGAAGAAGGAGGTCATCACATTCCCTGTTGATTACTCCACCTTAGCCTTCTTTGGTGAGAAAGAAGATGGGTGTTTCCACTGCATGGACTGCTATTTAGTCTCTGGCTCAAAGTGGTGTACCCAACATTCAGCTTGGGTAATGAAATGTCCAAGAAAACTGGCAGGATTTGCTTTAAAAAAATGTGAAGTTTACCTGCAACATGATCAGCCGAGCATACTTTTGATCAAGCATCAAAAGTTGTGGCACCCACTGAGTAGAACTTTCGACATGCCAAGTTTGTTATGCGGAATGTTCTCAACTCATTCACAGATGACTACAGCATTGGCTATCTGATTTAAATGTCTGTCATCCATCACCATGTGGTAAACACAATCGATGTTTTCTTGGGTGGTCCCTGTGATAGGAAGTCCAGACTTTGGGTCATCTTCAAAGCTCTTCCTACCACTCTTGAATTCAGCTGTCCACTTTTACACTATTGATAAAGCTGGAGCATCATCCCCTAATGTAGCAATCATGTCAGCATGAATGTCTTTAGGGGCTAACCTCTTTTTCTGCAGATATTTGATAACACCATGGTGCCAAATTTTATCCATTTTCACAAAATGTCACTAGTACCACTTTTCCAAGTCCTCAGTTCTGCATTCACTGTGGGTTTCCCTGGAAAGACAAAATTCATTTAGCATCAGTAAAGGTTGAATTTAATGCATGCCAAGTTTAATTACTGTATGATAATTCCTTCTTAGTCAGCCTACCCTCGTAGACACACATACATGTATGTGTGTGTGTGAGTGTATGTATGCATGTATGTACACACATACACATATGCATATACCTACACACACAGAGTGGTTAAGGTGCTACACTGATGATTGCTAGATCATGATTTTAATTCCTAGACTGGGTGGTGCATTGTGTTCTTCAGCAAAGCATTTCATCTCACCTGTTCATGCAACATCAATTTGATGGAGGGACTGAACTAATGTGCAGCACAAACAATTGACCACTATAGACAAATCATTTCTGCAGGATTTTTGGCAAAAGCTGGACACTTGTATGTTGCCTTCACATGAGAGTCCATCACACACACACACACACACACATATCAATAGATTCTGTTATTACTGATATTACATGGACTCTAGCATTAATTTGGCCTGTTATATATCTGCAGCCCTTCTCACTATTTTGATCACAGT
This sequence comes from Octopus bimaculoides, assembly GCF_046866305.1. NCBI lineage: Eukaryota > Metazoa > Mollusca > Cephalopoda > Octopoda > Octopodidae > Octopus > Octopus bimaculoides. The sequence continues at coordinate 30,588,599 of NC_142931.1, forward strand.
TATCTTATTATCACACTGTTACTGTTCATGTTAACATGTGAACCATATGCATTCATTTGCATATTAAGGACTTCTTAATGCTATTTTTAGCAACATATCATTCTATGCAGATGATATTCTCTCTCATCCTACTTCTGTACTCAAATATTTTCTACATAAACCAAAATATTTCTCAACCATGTTGCACTACCACCTAGAACAGAAAAGTTGAGGACATCCAACAAAAGGGAATTGATAATCAATTTACAGTTAACAGCCCCAAGATATTAGCATTACTCATATCAATGAAGCAATCCAACACCACCTCCTAGAACAATACAAGGTTGTATCCTTTAGAATCACTATCTTGGCTTCTGTACTGTTCCTTCTTGACAACTGTACTCAGCTATAGATTTTATAATCACTATTAATATTTGATTTCACAACCTCTGCAATAACATCGCAGCTGTATAGTTTCATGTAACCACAGACTTTATAATCACTATTAATATTTGATCCCACATTTTCTGCTGCTCCCTTATAGCAACTAAACTGTCTGCCAAAAATGACATGACTCAAAATACTTCAACTTTGATCAGATCTCACACTTCACAAAGCTAAAAGTACAACTCACATTTGAGTAATATCCAAAATTTGATCAGCATGCTTCCACGCACAGACACAGACAGAGATACAGACACACACACACACATGCAGATGCAAGCACACACACACATGCATGTGCATACAACTAACCACATTTAAGAATGGTTGCCTAGCTGTGTTAGGAAGATTTATTTGTATACTTTAATCTAGAAACATTATTTCTTATCTCAACCAGAATCCCTAATACAAATATCTTTCTATCTTTATCTCTCCTCTTAATCTTCTCTTCAAACATAGCACTGAAAAACTTACTCAATTCTTTCATCTCCCATATAATGGAGTTCTTTCATAGTTAGCCACTTTATCTTCTGGCATCAATATGCTGAGGTTAAAATGGAACAGCAACTACATCTTCACACCCCATACATACTCATGTACTTGTACACACACCTATATACATGTACATATGCATACATGTATGTATGCACATATATACAGGGTGCATAAGATATTTGAGGACATATATTTTTGGGGTCATTGCTGCATTTTTTGCTAACTCTGTATAATCTTTGTTTCAGACAATAATAAGGGCAGACCATCAGCTTACTCAAGAAATGAAGAGGCATGCTATTATTGTGGTTATCTCGAATTTCAAAAGTTGTCAGACCTTTCGTCTACAAAGTTTGTCAGGAGCTAGAGACTGAAGATGGAAATGTATCACCAGTATCAAAGTATAAAAAGCTCTCTAAACACTCTGAAATCATCAGAACACCTGAATTTATCCAGCAAGTTCAACAAATCATTGATTACAATCTCAGAAACTCCATGAGATCAATTGCAAAAGATCTTCATGTGTCAGGATGAACAGTCAGAAATGTTGTCCCTGAAGACATCACATACAAGTCTTATATGATGAAGAAAGGTCAATTTGTTAGAAAAAGCAAATGAAAATCACATCAGATCTAAAAGGGTCTTAAACAAACTAAAATATCCAGCAGAAGAAGATTTGATTTGGTTTTTCTTAAGCGATAAAAACTTCGACCAAGGTCAAAATGTTAACAGAAGAAATGACACAGTTATGTGCAGACCCTTCTGAAGTTCCCAGTGTTATACATTCAAAATTTCCTGCAACTGTCATGATTTTAGGGGTTGTTAGCAGTGAAGGGCATATGATGCCTCCTTACTTCTTTCCACAAGGCTCTAGAGTTAAGTATGCTGCCTACATAGAGGTCCTGGAAATAATTCTTAAGCCGTGGATAGACAGTGTATGCATTGTAAGGTCATATGTGTTTCAGTAAGACTCTGCACTATCACACATGGCTCTAGTAACACAGGAATGGATGGCTGAAAATTTTCATGATCACATAGCCCCTAACATTTGGCCTCGAGATCTCAATCCATTGCACTATTACATACAGATTATTGTTGAGAGAGAGATCATAGCACTTTTTGATAAATTTGTTATGTTCTTATATATCTGTTTCTTTTATAAACATACATGTCCTCAAATATCTTATGCATCCTGTATATGTATTATTTATTGTGAGTGCAAACACTCCTACCACTATCTTATGTGCCTCCACATCCATACATACATTATTGTTGTCAACAGTTGTAGGTCAATGTTGACTGTTATTGTTCAATAATCATCTCTTGCAGGCTTACATGTGGGAAACAGACCTGCTCTTGATTTGCAACAGCAATGACATCTGCTGCAGGTGAAGCTACATGAAACAATGGAGAAGTGATGCCTCTCATGTGCTCTTTCATATTCTCTCTGTTGTTTCTCCTCAATAGCTGGAATTACAAGCTCCAGAATTCAGTGACATTCATTACACCTAAAAGCTCTCACCACCCAAGTGTCTGGGGAGATGCCAGAGTTTTTATATGTCCCTTCAGCATATCCTTGTATTGCAGCCTCTGACCATCAAGGCTCCTCTTACACTGATGCAGTTCAATTTAGAAAGCTGCTTTTCTATACCACAAACATGCCCTGCCAAATGCAACCATGATGAGGTAATGAAGGCCTTCACACTAACTGCACCAGTGCAGTGCAGGGCCTCTACATCAGGAATGCAATCCTGCCATGTGATAGGCAAGATGAAGCTCAAACGACAAAGTTGGACTAGGCATTCTGTGACATAGAAAATGTAAGAAGCACTGCAGCACTATACACTTTTATCATCATGTTGCAGGCAACGTCATGACAGCTCTGTAGGTATTTCTCAAGACAGCTAAAAGTTTATTTAAAGACTATATTCAGCTCTCAGTTTTGAGGTGAGAAGTGATAGTCCAAGTTACTGCATTGCTGAGATAGGTACTCTTCTTTGTGGTGTTTGTGGACTTTTCCAAGACATTTGACATGGTGGACTGAGAAACACTTTAGAAATTGCTTGAGACTCATGTCTGCCCTGAGAAGCTTGTTATTATCATCAAGCAGTTCCACACAAGAATGAAAGGACCAGTTGGGAGAGGATTTAGTGAAGCGTTTGCAGTCAAATGTGGTGTAAAGCAGGAGCACATACTTTCCCCTGCACTCTTCTCTCTCTTCTTTACAGCTGTGCTTGACACCATAAGGGTAAATCTGCACAAGGAAGTTTTTGTCTGCACCAAAGCAGATAGGAAGCTCTTCAACACACACATACACACACACACACACAGAGGTTTATATACATATATACATGCATATATTTTTCCATGTGAAAACTAGTACTAGAAAGAATTTACAGTATTTCATAAATGCATAATTTTGAAATAAATTACGAATTTAAGTATAAACACTTAATTTTTATATTGAGTACTTTCTTTGGGCACATAAATATTAATTTGTAACACTGACACAAGGCTACAACACCATGTCAAAGGTTTAGTCAATTATATCAACACCAGCGCTTGATTGGCACTTTATTGTATTAACCTTAGAAGGATGAATACAAAACTGGATTCAGTAGAATATATGCTAAAAAAAAAAAATGAAAAATAGAAGGAAATCAAATAAATATGGCAAATTATTTTGTCCAGTACTCTTACAATTCTGCCAATTCACCATCCTGTTCTGTAAAGTGTTTAGCACTGGGTGCTTGAATGGTGATATGCAGAATGGATAACTAAATATTAATGGGAATATTACTACTAATATATACATGGAAACAGATTTATACACATGTATGCTAACATATACATAAAACTATCCACACTGGTATACATCTATGTGTGTACATGTCTGTGTGTGGTTGTATGTGTGTGGGGGGGGGGGGGGTAAGTGTGTTTATATGCTGTGTATAATATAAATAAAGACACTACAGGATAACACATTTGTGTATCATATAATACATATATACACAGATGTAGACATACATGCATGCATAGACACACACATGCATATACATGTGTGTGCATGTATGTATATGTAGGTGTGGGTGAATCTATTCGTTTCAACAGAAATAATAAACATGCAAATAAAGCACATATATATGTATACATACACATGTATGTATATATTTATATACGTATACACACACACATATATATATATATATATATATATATACATATATATACACACACACCCATATATCACTGGTATTTTATGTTTATCTTTAAATGTACAGAACAGTTTTCCATAAATTCTGGAAAATACAGCTAGAATTATTATTAATACGACTTTTATGAATCAATAATGCTATTATTACAAGAATTACTATTTTCACGATCATCATCATGATGTTCAAACCAATATATTCATGTTTTCTACATTGATAAACAACATATAAATTATGAATCTAATTACAATACAATTCTCTGACTGACTGAATGCTTAACAATATTTTACTTCAAATCGCTTCTCCAGTTTTCCTGTCTCCTTTATATTTGGTTGACTCTTGTTTTATGGATTTGGAAAATAACATTCTGATTTAATGCTCTCTTATTCCACATCAATATCAGTTATCACTGATTATGCTCACAGACAAAAATGCTGCCTACCACAGAGCAAATCAAATGATAAGAAATCAGAAATTAGCAATGAAAATCCAAACTTGGGATCAAAAGTTATTTCAAAGAGATGCTGAGTCAGACCACAAGATATTCTTCGGTATCTTCGGTTTCATTTTACGAACCATATCATGTACTCGGCTTGCTAGATTTTTACAGCAATAATATTGTCATGATATCACGATCATCATTGTTGTCATTGTTGTTGTCGTCGTCATCATCATCACCTTCATCATCATCATCATCATCACTATTATCATTGTCATTGACATTTTCCTCTTCTCCTCCCTCACCACCAAATTCACCAAATTCATCACCATCATCGTCGTCGTCATCATCATCATCATCATCATCATCACCATCATCATCATCACCATCATCATCCTCATAATCACCCTCATCATCATCATCATCATTTATATTGAGCATAGCACTATTTGTTATGATACAAAGAAATATCCTTAATAACTTTTTTTTTCAGTTATCTGAAAAGGTACTTTTCTATGTCAGTACATGGCATATTTTACACACAACACTCATCATTCATTTATACTAAAATCTCCATAACAGTGTAGATGATTCATTCAGATGCATAGATTACCTGATGCTTTTAGCGCATCATTGCTCAGTTCAGTTGTGAGATTTATAGCAGACTGACAGAGCAACAAGACTTAGATATGTTAGTCATACATGAGTAGGTTATGGACTTTATTTTCGAGGTGTACCTATTGATAACTTTGTCCATCATATTTTAAGTCTCATTTCTTTATCACTCTATCAGAGATCTTACTACATCATTACTCTATGTAAGATATGTATTCCCTTCTTACATATCACATAAGCTCACCTTGGGTTTACAGAGATATGACTATTTCAGTTACTAGTTTGTACATTGATCTTTGTCAAATTGAAATTAGATCTTTAACCCTTTTGTTACAGTATTTATTTTGAAATGCTCTGTGTTTCTTTCAATTAATTTTAAATATAACAAAAAATTTAGTAAGGTAACTTAGTTATTATTAAACTAGTGTTAGAAACAAATTGTGACAAGATTTGGTGGAAGATTTTAACTCAAAACTTATGGAAACAAGTAATTTGTACTACAGAGTCAGAGGCGGATTCAGTCAGGTTGGTATTGAAATGGTTAAACTCTAGTAATTCTTCTAGTTTTGGAATAATTTCTGCTGTTATTATACAGATTCAGCTATGAGAAAACAATCATTTATTATATTCAGCTTTTGCTGAAGAGCATGTCAATGAATAAAAAAGGGCAGACTGAAAAATGTCCCCGAACACCTACATGAATAGCAATTTGCAAAAGAACATGTGGTCAGTTGACCAGCAGGTCAAACAACCATGAAATGTCAGCCAAATCTCCCTTAAGTTACACTCCAGTGTCTCATCAAAGGAAGAACATATTAGACAATGTAGTTCTAGATGCATTTTACGTGAAACAGGAAGGATCGATCATAGCTGGTATATCTTCCATTGTAGGCCTGCTTGAGCAGAGTAAATCTGAAGTTACACAACAACTATTTCTATATGAGAACCACACATACAAACTTTGGTGCTTGGCTGAACATATCTCATTAATTATTACTCAACTGTTCATTATTACTCAACCTGAAACATCTTTTTGAGCATAAATCTAGGTTGATAAATATAAAACAAATCTGTCTGTTTATAAGTTAAGAACATATATTTTAGTTGTCTCATTAGAAACATGTAGTTTTCTGTTGTAGTATAAATCAAAATTGCATTACATCCATGCAAGCACTAGCCAGTAGTAACTTTATTAAGAATCTTTACTATTTTCAAGGCCCCAGTCATCAAGCTGAGACCTTGGTAGTTGCCTCTTCCTTTGTGTATGTATATCACTGCACTGCAGCATTTGATGAGAATACAATGCTATAAGTCACCAGGGATATCATTTTCTTGTACTACCAGCTACATTAAGCAAGAAACTAGAATAGCATTCTATATAGACTGATTATTTAATTATTTACTAACAATCCTTGATGAATCAATAGTTTTGGATTTTGCCTACTCAAGTTCTTATCACGGGATGAAAAGCTCCATAACTAATCCACTTATCATGGTCCCTCATTATCTCATTCATATTCCTCATTAGCCAACCCTTCCTATTATGAGTTCCATGCTCCTTTTTTCCATGGCTGTATGAGAATGTGGTAGTGTCACTTTGAACACAGCCTTTCTATAATATTTTATGTCACATGAACACATTAGTTCGTGATTTATAATAATTCATAATGTTCTCTCTCATGAATACAACATTATTCCATATGTTGTGCAACTGCTATGAAGCTTCTCACTTAAAGCATACATGCATAAAAGTTCACCTTCATTCTGTTTTAGCAGCAGAATCCCTTGTAAAGGTTGGTATTTAGAAGTAGCTACAACACTCTGAATGCATGAAAACATCTTTGTTTTTCAAATGTAAGAAGACACATGCATGTGTATGTACAAAATCCACAGTCATCCCTTGCAAACAAGTTAAGACTTGGTATTATTCATTCACTATTTGTTTGCTGTACCAATTTATTTAGTCATTAGCAAACATAGACATCCTCTCAGCTCTCCCACATTTGATTCAGCAGAACATTTGAGATAAGACAGCAAAGAGGTGAGAGGATTGCACAAACACTCAGCTGGTACTCATTTCAGCAGAGAAGACTTGAGCAATAGGAAATGAGCAGCTGGACAAGATGTAATGCTCAGAGTAAGAATTACATCCATGATCCAATGGGCATGAGTCCATCACTCTAACCGCTAGACCTTCATGAAATAACATGTTTATATTTATAAGTATACATTTGCTATATGTATAAACAAACAAGAAAGGCAAACAAAAACTGGAAGTGGTTTGTCAGCAAAACCTAATGCAGAAAAGTTCATGGCAGGGGAAGAAGAGAAATCTGATGTTTAAAGGCTGAAAATTTAGCTGAGAGAAAACAAATATTTTAACTTAAGGGATTCATACAGAAAATATATAAAAACAAATTTCTGTAGGTAGCAAGAAAACATATCTATGAGGTGTTACATATGCATATTCATGTTATAAGAGCAAGATACAGCAGTCTCAAAGTTTCAGTGACTAACTTATGCTATTACACATATGCAAATAGGCATACATGATAATAGTCTCTCATCATCAGAGAAAGACAGTTCTGCAATTTCTTACTGAACAAAACCTGCATAATGATTTGTTTATAGTGATTAAATGTATGTGCTGTACATTAGCTTGCTCTCTCCATCAAATCGACGTTGCCTGAATAGGTACAAGGTTTACCACACTTCAGGTGTCAAAGTGATCACTGAGCAATGTGCAATAAAGTGTTTTGCTTGAGAACCCAATGGACCACCCAGTTAAACAGTTGAAACCAAAATCTTTTGATCATGAGTGCCACACCATAACCACAAAGCTATGCACACTCCCATAACAAGCATACATAATTAGGTAATAATTATTTGCAGGAAATAAGCCAAAAAACGATTACCTCACATGAACAAGATACATTAAAATCTTCAAGTTGGAAACGCTGGATATTTTTATCAGGAGGATGAGTGGTAAGTAGTATTTGCTGTGTATGATTATTACATAATAATATATGCCTGTTTGCATAATTTGCATTATAGCATCAAATATTTGAAGCAGTTGTGTAAGTCTTGATTTTGAGATATGAATATCTATATATAACTTTTTATATAAATGTTTTGCAACCATCTGTATCTGTTTGTTCATCTTTTGTTTCTTTAATGCTCATTGGAGCTATGTGTTTCATATAGCCAACTCTTGTTCTGTTGAGCTATTTTTCTCTGATTAGGAAGTTGGATTTAAGGAACTTCATGAGCCCAAGCACTAATTTGACACTGATCTATTCTACACTTCAACACATATACCAGCATTTTTATTTAACAGACAACTATTTCCCACCAGGTTACTAGTGTAGAAAAATATTGAATAGCAACTGTGTTAAAGTTAGTTATTCAGCTAGCAAGAGTTTCAGGTGCTATGTCAAAGCTGAATCGAAGAAAGATCCAAACAGCTGGTCCATAAAGATCATGCAAATGTAGAATTCATGAAAACTATCAACTAGAGAGTAACAGTCTGGCAAAGTCTGTTGTATACAATGCCAGAATTGAATCAAACAACAGTAATGAACTTAAAACGTAAATTGGAGCAGTGGAACCCACATTCAAAACTCTTTATTTCAAGCACAAACATACATTTGTCAATTCTGATGGAAAATGTGCTATGGCTTTTTAGAAGTTTATGCAGTTCTTGCATGAGACATGTTTCATAGATTCAAAATTAACTGGTCTATTGTAGATAATGTGCAACCATATAGAAAAGGGAGCTTCAAATCAGAAATGCTTTGATTGAGTGAAAATTGAGAAGTTTGACTCATGGCAGTAATAGTCTGAACAAAAGAATCGAACTATTAATGCCTTGAATGCATGCAGCTAAATATCTTTTATGCAAATAACACTGGTTTCAAAATGCTTAATTTATAGTTTTTATTGATGTATGTTTTAATATATGTGAATGTGTGTCTATGTGTGCATATATGTATATATGCATATGTGTATTTGTATTCATGAATTTATAATTTACAAGACTATAGAGTCCTTTCGACTGATAGAGAGAACAGTAGATAGGTAGGTGGCTTTATGCAAGGTGTTGAGGAATGAAAGTGTGACAGTAGGAACAGTAACAAGTTTGTTGTTGTGGCGAAGATTCGTGGATTACATATGTACTCTTTTACTTGTTTCAGTTATTTGACTGCAGCCATGCTGGAGCACCACCTTTAGTCAAGCAAATCGACGCCAGGACTTATTCTTTGTAAGCCTAGTACTTATTATATCGGTTCCTTTTGCTGAACCACTAAGTTATGGGCACGTAAGCACACCAGCATCGGTTGTCAAGCGAAGTTGGGGGGACAAATACAGACACACAAACATATGCACACACACATATATATACATATATACGATGGGCTTCTTTCAGTTTCCGTCAACCAAATCCACTCACAAGGTTTTAGTCGGGCTGAGGCTATAGTAGAAGACACTTGCCCAAGGTGCCACACAGTGGTACTGAACCCAGAACCATGTGGTTGGTAAGCAAGCTACTTACCACACAGCCACTCCTGTGCCTATAGGTGGAAAGGAATGGATGAGCAGAAAGAGAGATAGTAGTGATTGGAAAGAGGTACTTGAGCATACCCTCAAGGTACAAGAAGATGAATAAAAGAAAGTTTGGAGATAAGATTAAGAATGTCTTCATGTATGATCCAATCTTGTGGCAGTGAGACAACAAACTTGTTAGCATTTGACATGCTTAGATCATAGTCTTGAACAGTGAAGCACAAAATAATGTTGGGTACCATATTAAGTAGTTTTCATATTTCTTGGTTTACATAATTCTTGGAATGAAATAACCCTTTACGTTTCAAAATTTGATCCAAAATAAATGGAGTGTTTTATACATTTGACACTTCAACTAAACAGAAATAGCAGAAAAAAACACAATCCAGAAATCAATTAGAAGAGAATGGTTGAAACAAGAATAAAAAAAATGGATTGCAGTTTTCTTCCAATATATTATTATATGTAAGATGTGGATATAAAACAAAATAATGGACGGGAAAAAAAAAAGAAGACAACCATAACCAGCTTTCAGCATTCTGTTATCATCATCATCATCACCATCAGCAGCAGCAATGCTGTCATCATCATCATCATCATTATCATCAGCAGCAGCAATGCTGTCGTTATCATCATCGTCATCATCATCATCGTCGTCATCGTCATCACCACAACCACCAACCCCATCATCACAATCATCATCGACATCATTGCCATTGTCATCTTTAACATCATCATCCGCATCATTCACCATCAATATTATCATTGTTGCACTCCTATATTCGCATATTTATTTTTCTTTCATTTCCACTTCTATAGCTACATCTATCATGGAAGTGTTGCTTTGAAACTAATTTATTTATCATTATTTGTTTTTGGTTAATTTTGTGTCTTTCAATTCAGTTAACTGAAGAAAATTCTACACCTTATCACCAAAGAATATATATTCATGAACATAAGTGAAGCCAAATATACTTATATACATAGGTGTATCAAATTTTTGAAATCACTCTTTTCCATTTTAAAACCTGACAATATAGTTGTCTGACGTTTCATATGTGTAATTCAGAGCCTAATTCCAACAAATTAAGAGCACCCTAGCATTATGATACAAATTAGGATATCTCAGTATAAATTATTTAAAAAACTAAAAAAACTTGCAATTCAGAAATGAACAACATTCAAAGAAGTCTCATATTCTTTTATTCTTTTACTTGTTTCAGTCATCTGACTGCAGCCATGCTGGAGCACTGCCTTTAGTCGAACAAATCAACCCCAGGACTTCTTTGTTAGCCTAGTGCTTATTCTATCGGTCTATTTTGCCGAACCGCTAAGTTACGAGGATGTAAACACACCAGCATCAGTTGTCAAGAGATGTTGGGGGACAAACACACACACACATACATAGACATAGACATATATATATATATATACACATACATACCATGAGCTTCTTTCAGTTTCCATCTACCAGATCCATTCACAAGGCTTTGGTCGGCCCAACGCTATAGTAGAAGACACTTGCTGAACATGCCACGCAGTAGGACTGAACCCAGAACCATGTGGTTGGTAAGCAAGCTACTTACCACACAGCCTCTCCTCGTGACTATTCTTTTGAAAACTATCATTGTTTGCATGTTCATTTTAACATTATTGTATGCCTTTTGTCTGAGACACAAATATGTTTGAATTTGAAGCCAGAAAAATACACTGATAAAGAAAAGCAAATTTATGCAAACTTTTCTCATTGATCTCGATATTGTACTTTTAACCAGATCCAGAATACTCTAGGTTTATTTCAAAATTTTACTTTTACTTGTTTCAGTCATTAGACAGCAGCCATGCTGGGGCTCCACCTTGAAGAATTTTTGTTAAATGCATTGACCCCAGTACTTAAATTTGAAAGACTGACACTTATTCTATCTGACATTTTTGCTAAGTCACATTAACATAAACACACCAACACCAGTTGTCAAGCAGTGGTGGGGGGACATACACAGACACACACATACATATATACAAGGGGTTTCTTTCAGTTTCTGTCTCTCAAATACACTCACAAAGTTTGTTTGGCCTGAGGCTATAGTGGAAGTGACTTACTCAAGGTGTCATGCAGTGGGACTGAAACCTGAACCATGTGGTTGTGAAAGTAAGCTTCTTACCAAACAGCCATGGGTGTGCCTATTTTTTTTTTTTTTTTGACTGCTAAGTATAAGCAACAGTCAAAGAAGGAGCAGTAATTTTAATGATCAATTTATATCTATGCGGGTGTAAAGTAAGATTTCTTTACCAAGCCACATTTATTTTTGAGCTTTATTTTTTTATGTTAGTTTTGAAATTATTACAAAAGTGTTCATGATTGTATATTTATAGAAAAACCAGTCTTGCTTGGGGTACCAAAGCACTGAACTGATATATATGACCAAGGCATGTGCTATGTGGTTCTGCCATTCAAAGAAATGAGCATGATCAATACATCTTCTGATTTAGGCACAAGGCCAGCAATTCTGAGGGTGGGGTATAAGTTACTTTATTTTGTTCTTCCCTAGTACTTAGTCTTGTTCACCCTTCAGTAGGTTTTGAACTCAAAATATAGAATCAGATAAATACATCAAAGTGTTTTCCTTTTATGCTTTAACAATTCTACCAAGAACATGATGCTGTGTAATTAATGTAAATTTTAATGAATGGGAGACTGCACAGATGATATAATTGGATACCTAAGAGGATACAGAAAATTGAGTAAATTATTGATGTTTTTAAGGATGGTAGTCATTGCGAGGAATGGCAGATTCTGCATTACTGTCTCAGTGGAGGCACATGGCTCAGTGGTTAGGGTGTTGGACTTATGATCATAAGATTGTGGTTTCGATTCCTGGACCAGGTGATGCATTGTGTTCTTGAGCAAAACATTTCCTTTCATGTTACTCCAGTCCACTCAACTGGAAAAAAAATGAGTGCTCCTGTGATGAACCAGCATCTCAACTAGGTGGGGGATACATATGCCATGAAACAGGAAAGCCATCCCTTATGAGTCACTATGACTTGAGAAGGAAACTTTACATTTTTTTTTATGTCTCAACATTTAATTCAATACCAAGACTGTTTTGCGCATAATGCTTTCTAATTTAAGCACGTAGGTACCATTGATCCCATTGCTTAACTGGTACTTTATTGTGTTGACCCCCTAAGAATGAAAGGCAAAGTTAACTCAGAAGGATTTGAACTCAAAATGTAGAGAGCTAGAACAGAAACTACAAAAATATTCTTCTAACACTCTAATGATCCTGTCAATTCAATACTCTGTCTCCTGATTAATCAGAAGTTAGAATTGCAATATTCAATTTATTCCATCATGTCTTGGTTTACATAAATTAGTCTTAGTAGATTTCCTCAAGTATCTTAAACTAACATTGGAAAGATTAAACCGTGGATATAAAACTTTATTAGATTTGAATAAGAAGCTGTGAAGTACAAACTGAAATTCTGTTAGTTATCCAGTTAGCTTTATCATTGATTTTCATCTGTAAATGTGAACAAATACTTTACTTTATCTCAGGAATTTGCATTTCTATATTCTGAGTAATTTCTAGCCAAAATATCTGAGTCCTTTTAGATTTTTCTATCAACCAATAGAGGAAATAGTGAGAGACATGCACAATTAATATTCAATCATTGGAAGTCACTAATTAATTAGTTAATTGTATTGATAAAATCTTCATCATTTAACACAACTATATGTTGCTAAAATGTTAGCACATTCATTCATGATGTACTAATCAGGTGAAACAAAAGACATCTCCCAAGTGGCACAGTGGAAGAGCAATATAACAGAATTGCCAGGAATGCCACACAAACGACTTATTAAGAAATAGTCTTCAATAGCATGCCAGTGATACATGTGCCAGTCCAGAATCACAGCTAATCTAAAAGTTTCTTTTATTTCAAACAATTCTCATTTTATACTTTTAATTTGTGTAAGTATTTATTTAAAAAAATAAGTCAGAGACCCATGAGATTATATCACTGTTTTCATTTTTATCATCAGTGGCTAGTATGATTTCGTCTGATGACTGGTAAAGATTTCTTTTTGAGTGAGTAGGACATAATATTTTGGCTTGCAATGAAAATGTATTGTTGACAGTAGTGAGCCTTGAGTTAATTGTTCTTTTTGGAATTTTTTTTTTCACATTTTGGCTTTCAAAAAACATGAAATGACAACTTCTAAATCACTGTCCACAGAAAATTAATACTGAATCATTGGATTCTGGAAAAAATGGAGTTTTGGACTTTTTCAGAATAATACAAAAATACTAAACCTGATTTTACATGAATGTAAAAGTAACACACACACACACAAACACAAACATACACACACACATGCCTGCACACACAAATGTTTAATAAAGTCAAACAAACGAAAGAGATTTACTCAATACTTGCAGAGTAACAGAGTATATGGTTTGTTGAAACTGAATTCTCGTCTTAGTCATTCTAGGCTTATTTGTTAACCTAATTAAAGTATTTCTTTTGCTATTTTTGTTTTGGTATGTTTTATAGTATGTTATGTTTTATAGTATTGTAACTGTTATTGCTTCGGTAAATATTCGATGCTTTTTAAAGATGTTTGAATTTGAAACTAATTAAGGACATATTTATTGTAAATTATGTTTCATAGCTGAGTGATTTTGGTGTGGCCCTTAGAAATTATTTATGTTTATTTCAATGGGAACGCACTTTTTTAAGATTATAATTTATTAGGGTATATTTGTGTATGTGTAAATATTTGGCTTTCACTTGCTTATGTTTATTAATGTGTATGCATGTCATGGTTGATTTGTTATGGCTAAAATGTATGGAATTTTATTTTGGTCAGCGTACCTAAAATAAATGTTTTGGTCAGTTGCCAAAAAACAAATGATTTCTATTTATTTCTAGAAATATGATTCTTTGGGTGTGTTTCCTTATTTATAAGTGTATGCAGATGTGTGAGCATTTGGCTGTGTATGCTTGTTCTGTGTATGTCACAGTCAAGTGATTAAAGCTAAAATATAGCTTATTTTATATGAATGTACTTACACAGATGTATATAAAACAATTTTGTTTGTTTAAATCATTGAAGAGCATGTGTTGCTCGATTTGTAGGTTCTCAAGTGTGTATAATGTGAATGGATGTATGTGCATGCGTATATGTTGTAAACACAGAATTTTGTATGTGTGTGGTTGTCCTGTTTGGAGTTCAGAGCATTTTCTAACAATTCCATGGAAAAATGCAGTAATTTTATTTCTCAGTCCTGCTTCATCTGAGGAATCTAGAACCAAAAGAAAGGATTCTGCAGTGTCATGTGCTGCATTCTTGATAGATTGCGTTTTTACTAATATGGTATTTGTAATTGCCAACACCACCTCCTTGAAAAACAGCATAAACTACAAAAGGTTTCAATATATATATATATATATGAATATATATATATATATATGTATGTGTGTGTGTGTGTGTGTGTGTGTGTGTGTGTATGTGTGTGTGTGTATATATATATATATATATATATATATATATATATATATATATATATATATATATATATATATGTGTGTGTGTGTGTGTGTGTATATGTGTATGTATGTATATGTACACCACCTGTCTTCGTCTTTTGTCCTTTTGTGAATTCTTCCACCTGTATATGTGTATGTGTATATATATATATATATATATATGTATACATATATATGTATACATATTCTTTTATTGTTATACTTGTTTCTGTCATTTGACTGTGGCCATGCCGGAGCACCACCTTTAGTCGAACAAATCAATCCCAGGACTTATTCTTTGTAAGCCTAGTACTTAATCTATTAGTCTCTTTTACTGAACCACTATGTTATAGAGATGTGAAGATGCTTGCAAAAGGTGCCATGCAGTGGGACTGCATCCAGAACCATGTTGTTGGGAAGCAAGCTTTTTACCACACAGCCACCCCTGTGCTTATGAAATGTATATACAAATATGCATATATGAATATATGTATGTCAAATGTTTACTAGATGTGTATCTGTGTCTATATATTTATATGTTTATGAAGAGGTTGTAAGAACTTAGCAACTACAAGCTTTGATTGCGAGGGTGTGGGATCATACAGATATCCTCTAGTCTGGACCCTCACATAAACAGTAGTATATGTATGCGTGTGCATATATTTATATACATGAATATGTGTTTTGGCTCATGTGCTGGTGGCACATAAAAGCCCTGTCCAAACATGGTCAATGCCAGACCCCTCTGGCCCCTGTGCTGGTGGCATGTAAAAAGCACCCACTACACTCTCAGAGTGGCTGGTGTTAGGAAGAGCATCCAGCTGTAGAAAAGCTGCCAGATCAGATTGGAGCCTGGTGCAGCCTCCTGGCTTCCTGGATCCCAGTCGAACCATCCAACCCATGACAGCATGGAAAATGGACGTTAAACAATGATGATGATGATACATATATATATGAATTCCCAAAATTGTTACAATTTCCTATCTTATAAGGGATAGAAAGAAAATGAAATTGTTATATTTGTGTGATGGAAAAAGTATGAACGAAAGCAATTAAATAAATAAATGAAATAAAATAAAAGATAAGACGATAGAAAAAGAACAAATCGTATTAATGCAAGTTGACAGCTAAACATAATGTTTACAGCTTCATATGATGTAACTTTTATAAAAACAGAAATAATCCTCTATATATGACTGTCTGTATGTGTATTTGTAATGTTTGTGTATGTGTACACACACACACACATATATTATATGCATTTACACACATACACATTCATGCTCTCACACACTCACACTCACATAACTTGTAATATGATTCTAAATCTGGAATAAACTAAGAATGAAAAGGAAAACCTAAGTTTATAACATTTGCTTAATGTGTTTGGATAATCCTTTTGTTTGGTGTTGTCTTGATAATCTAATGTGGTGGATTTAGCATTGAAGATAAGAGAGAGGAAGGGAGAAAGAAATCTATGCTAAAATTGGTTCTTTATAACATCCTGTTTGATGCTTCTAGTTAATTTTGAGATAGCACGGAAATTAAGAAATTAGGATGTTACTTCTATATCAGTGAAGTATGTACCAGTAATATATGTTACATCAAAGGTGGTGAGCTGGTAGAATCTTTAGCATGCTGAGCAAAATGCTAGGTGGCATATTGTCCATTTTTACGCTCTGAGTTCAATTGCTGCCTAGATTGACTTTGCCTTTCAACCTTTAAGAGTTAATAAGACAAGCTGAAATCTGGGGTCGATGAAATCAACTTACCCAAAATAACTGGCCTTGTGTTCAAATTTTAAATCATTATGTGGTACACTAGTCATGTCTACATATATATTCCAACTTCTGCTTTGAATATTAATGTAAATATTTTAAGAATTCATTTTATATATAAGGGCTGATTATTATATTAATGGCAATTAAGTCAGTTTTTATTTTTATTATTTACATAAATGATGTGATAATAATAAATATTTAGAGATTGTATTGACATAATAATCAAGATGCAGACAATTAGAGACCTGATCATATAGACTTTAATATTAGTACAAGTTCACAATTTTTTGATGATGAAATTCACCCTGTACATGATTGGTACATAATATTATTAACCCTACAATGATGGAGTGTTCACTATCATTTGATATGGATTCATCAAGCTTCATGATTATGTTTAAGATACATTTTATCTCATTTATATTGTTACAAACTTTGGGAAAAACATGAATATCATTGTTATTCCATTACATTACATAGGCCAATGAAGAAGCCTCCATTTGGTCACTTAATATATTAGCTATAGCAAATAGACGCCCTTGAAATTGCACACTACAGATTTTATGAAGTCAGACAAGATTGTATCATGTAAGCCTAGATAGAGTACGGATGACTATAAGAGAGGATGATGATTATGGGCACAGTTTGAACAGAAATCTGTTTTGTTATGGATAATCTAGGCCTTAGTAACAACAACAGTAATGATAACAACAAAAATAACAACAATGTGAATACTGCATTGCATCTTCTGTGACTTCCTATGTCTGAGAAAATCTATATCACTTTGTAAGTTTTATGAATGATATTTAAAGAGTCAAACGTGATTCTAGGAAAAATTAACAATGTAAAAGTGTAATTAAAGTAATATTTGGAATCTGAAGAAAGTGCTGATGGCCTACATTTGCAAAAATTCGTTCATGGAAAAACCCCTTGAAAAGTTTGATCATTTTACTCAGCATGTGGGGTGTAGAATTTTGCTTTTCAGTTGACAGTGACGAAGTGATTAAGAGAGGGGAGACCTTTGTTTTGGTTTCAGATAATTAAAATAATTATTCCTCTGTAACCAAAGTGACAGCTTTACTTTTTCTCCATTCTTTACTTTCAGACAAATCTATAAATTTCAAATATTTGTTTCAAATTTTTGGTACAAGGCCAGCAGATTTTGGGATGAGATAAGTCAATTACATCAATCCCAGGGCTCAACTAGTACTTATTTTATCGACCCTGAAAGAAAGAACGACAGTTGATCACAGGGAAATTTGCACTCAAAACATAGAAATGGATGGAATACCACAAAGCATTTTGTCCAGTGTGCTAATGATTCTGCAAGCACTACGCCTTAAGAATCTCAAATATTAGATTCTTCAATCTTCATATCAATTGAAATTATTGAACTCCTCCATAAACTCTTCTTTAAAGCTGTAAATACATTGGCTCATATTTTTTTTATTAGACATAAAGTCCAATATCTTTTATTAATGAACCTGAGTAAATGCAACATTAAACTTTTCCCAAAGAATTTATGAAACAATACAAAAATAACTAACTTTAGTTAATAATTGAAGCTATAACACAAACTTGAAAAATCTTATGCTTAGCTAACCTCTTCGTTATTTTCTAGAAACAATACACTTTAAGCAAATAATGGAAACTCCATGAGGAACTTAGCTGCTATAAATAGCAGTTAAATTCCTCTCAAACTATATCTTGATATCTCAAAAATAGTAAACATTGGATAATATAGTCCTGTATGTTGTCTAAAAATAAGATCTAATAGTTGTGGCTTCAATGATTTTTATCTCAGATATGCCTCATCAGAGGTGGCAGGAAGCAAAAGAGCAACAACAATAAGCATAACTTGATTTCCATATTGAAGATGTCCAAGGGTATGACAATGGATATTGGTATCATAAGATAGTGTTTGATACTCCATAACATTATGATACTGAAATTATATTAAGTATGATATTCTTAAAGTGGAAACACTCTGATATTGTGTTCAATGTTTCTTGGGGAAAGGAGTACAAAATTGAATAAACAACAAAATAAACTTACTTTTAAACAGGTTTTAATATCATATTTTTCTAATTCAGGTATGATAAATGAAGTTCATTATTTGATTTCTTCGTTAGAAAAGTACTTTAATGAGTTATTAACTTGACTGATTTTAGGGAAAGGGACATTCTTGTTAAAAGGAAAATATTATGTTGAGTTGAAAGTTTTGCAATATTTTGGTAGCTTATTTGCTTTTATTTGTCAAGTTAAAACAGAATCAGCCTAGCATTCAAAGTAGGGGGGGGGGTCATTATGTTGCATTGTCTGAACCTACCTTTCTGCCAGTTCTTTGATCTTGTGCTGATACCAGTTCTTGTCTTTCGGATGAAGAACACCTTCACTGAAGCTTCCGTCTCCTTTTGGTTGATGAAGTATTGCAAGTACAGTAAGTGAGTCATGGATCAGAACATGTAATGATTTGAAGGAGATATTCTTTTGCAATGTTAATGTGCTTAAGCGGTGGTTAAGCAAGGAC
This sequence comes from Octopus bimaculoides, assembly GCF_046866305.1. Classification (NCBI taxonomy): domain Eukaryota; kingdom Metazoa; phylum Mollusca; class Cephalopoda; order Octopoda; family Octopodidae; genus Octopus; species Octopus bimaculoides. The sequence continues at coordinate 30,608,189 of NC_142931.1, forward strand.
CAGCTGCCAGAAGCTGTTGCCTAACATATGCGTTTCAAACACAAGGTGATGCTCTGCATCTTATAGAATTATGAGGGTATAATTCACTACGAGTTTATTCTAGACCATCAAACTATCAATGTCAGCCTGTACTCTGAACTGCTGGAGTGGGTGTGCTCCACTGTGTGGCAAAAATACCAATTATTGGCTAACAGAAAGTAAACTCTTCTGCAGCAAGACCTCATACTACCCGAATGACTCAATATAAACTCCAGGAACTTGAGGGAATTGAACTGATGCCACACCCAGCATATAATCTAGACCTAGCTTCCTTGGATTATTACATGTGATCCATGGCTCAGTTCCTGCATTCACAATGCTCCACCAGTCAAGGGGAGATAAAAGCATTAGGTGTAGAGAAGTAAAATTGTTACTTGTCTGCAACCGAAGCAACAATAGTTCTTTATCTTGAAGGACAAGAACTGGTATCAATGTGGGATCAAAGTACTGGCAGAAAGGGGACTTCAGACTGTGCAACATGATAGCCTCTACTTTGAATGCTAGGCTGCTTTTGTTGTAACTTGATGAATATTCTTCTACACTGCAAGCTTATCAACCATTCTCAAAATATAAGGACAACAACAACATATTTTTATGATATAGTTAGAAGAAGGACAGTGCTGTGATACACTTATGACATTGAATGTGTGAGAAAATCTATACTGGCTAAAACTTTGCTCAAACAGTTAAAAGAACTACCAATATAAATCAGAAATTAGGGTAACATCCAGAAACTGAGCAATCAGATGAAAATCTGAAACGGCAACAGCTTGTCAATAGAAAAGTTCATAGAACAGTTTGTTAATTTCAGTTGGCCTATGGCATATGAAACAGAATTTCAGCTCTTATGTTTCTGTGTGTCAGTGAGGAAAAGACAATAAGGGGTATCATTGTTTTGACTATTTGAATCAATTAAGCAATGACTAAGACTTAGTGATTTAAAAAATGCTTTTCTTAAGAATGAGCTGATAAAGGAGTTCAACAATTTTAATTATTATGGAGACTGAAGAATCTGATAATTTGAAGAATCATCAATTTTTTTTTTAAATATAAGAATGGAACAGAAAAGTAATATCACCACATTAGGTGTAGACTAGTAAAACTTACTTGTCTGCAACCCAAGCAACAACAGTTCTTCATCAAAGAATTTTCATTTCTGTTAGACACAAAATGTCTTACAGAATTGATTTAAGTATTTCTGATATTTCAGAGGCCTTCTGAGATTTGTAGGGCAGAGGCACAAGTGATAATGCAGGCACTATCGCAGTATCAGTATTGATTTCTGAGGTGAGCTTTATTTCCCATGTGTTGTATATTTAGATTAGTGATTCTCAACCTTTTTTGATCTCATTGCACACTGAAGAGCAAATTAGAAACTATGGTGCACTTTGTATTACTTTTAATGTTTTTTAACTTGCTGTGTCAAGAGGAAGAGGCTTTTCCATTGCCTTTTCAGACCTGCTGAGACTGGCAACATCCTTTACCACTGAAATGTTTAAACTTATATAAGGCAGCACCTGTTGGTAACACATGGACAAAGAGGAAAGTCTAGAAAGATATTCTGGGGAGAATGAATTGGGTTTAGTAGTATGTGCATGCCTTAGAGGTTGGGTTCAGTATGCGTGAAGAAGAGAGACAAGCGAGTAAGGATACCTGAATGAAGATGTGATGATACCCAACAGTTGTTAGGAATTGTTATAGTAGCTATAGAAAAGCTGTTTTAAAACCAAAGAATGATGAAAAATATAGAAAACAACCACTTATTTTGTTTTATTAATCCTACTTAGGAATAACAAAATTATTGATAACATTTTTCAAAACACTTAAGTATTGAAATGGAGTTTTTTATGGTGCACACATTTCAGGAACCACACATTTCAGGAACCACTAGTTTAGAGCAAAGAATAGCCATGTGTTATTCTGTAGGGTCTCACTCAGTGAATGGATAAAGGCTGTCAGTTACTTGATTAGTAGATTTGAAAATTATCCACAATCTGCGTAACAGATTAATGCTGTAATTTGTGATTATTTTCATCAGATAGATATTGATATATCATCATTAATAATTGTTGTACTTATTCTAAATATATAAGTGAGCAAGAGAGCTTCTATGTAGTCAACTCAACCTGGAAGAAATAGCAACTAATTTACTCTCTAATCATATCCTGCCATCTATGAAATGACAAAAGCAGTTGATAATATAGTCCTAGATACATTATGTAAAAAATTATGAGGTGCTCAAAGGCTGGAACATCTTTGGTTATAAGTCTGCTTCATGAGGGCTGCTGAGGAACTAAAAGCAACAGCAAAACACAAAAATATTTTGTAGGTACATTTTCCATTTTATTTTTATTCTTATATCTATTGATTTTATTTTGCATTTCATTTTTCTTATTTTTACACGATTTTATGTATTACAAATTCTTCTCAAGGCAACAACAGTCTTTATAGGCTAGTTAGAGAAGAAGAAACAGTACTCATGACCTCATGACTTTTTTTTTTAAGGGAGTCTGAGACTAGTGGAATAAATTGGGGAGGAAACAATGACTGCCACTATAGAACTCTTTTTCTAGCTCATGGTCCTTCACATCATATTACAAATGGTCTTCACATCATACTACATCACCATTGATTTTCTGATGGAACCACAGAAGATATATTTCCCGTGGTTTGGCAGATACTGTTACTATTTGCACTGTTTATTTTTTTCTAGTGACAGCAGGTAGGCTTTGAGATCAAGTAAGAAATTATGGTGCCTTACTTTTGACTTCCTTTCTTTAACTTGCTGAGTCTAGAGGAAGAGACAGTTTCAACTAACTTCTCAGGCCTGTGGAGACTCACAAAACGTTTTACCTATGGAATGTTTAAACACATCTCAGTCAGCACCAGTTGGAAAGACATGGACAAAGACAAAGTTCTAGAAAGATATTCTGAAGAGAATACATTGGATGTGGTTGTAATTGTAGGCTTGGGAGATTGCACTTAATATGCACGATGAGAAGGGGAGCTCTATGGTGCACCCAGATATCACAGATTGGTACTTCATTTATAGATCCTAAAAGGATGAAAGATAAATTCGACCTCAGATGAATTTAAACTCAGTGTGCGGAAAGTCAACAAAAGTCACATAGCATTCCATCTGATGTTTTAATTTGCCTCAGTTTGAGGAAAACACTAATAGTATGAATTTTATTGGCGAGAGGAGCTTGCAGAATCTATAAACTCAGCCTATTCTTCCATATGATATCGATAATTGAATAAAGGTCAAAAGAACCATCTCTCCATGCTTATATTTAAGCAATGAAAAGAAATAAGCTAGATATCAACTGCACTAAATTTCTTCAGTTATCCCAGGTACTACCAATATAGAAGAAATGAAAACTCAAACTTCTGTGGACAGAGATTCTCATTGGAATGAAAAAAAGAAATACTTAAAAATAATAGACAAGATATATTTTAAACACTAAATCTAAGATGGGAGAATGCTCAAATTGAATCTAAACAGATATGTTGGTGAACTATATATCACTTGTACAGGAAACAAAACACTCCTGATTGGTTTATTGGCTACCTTCATGCATGAGGTCCCTTCAGACAAAGATTACAAGATATACACTAGGACAGAAACAACAACAATGTATTTGATAATGAAGGTAACAAACAAGATAATTGGATGGACTCCATAGTTAGAAATCAATAAAACACATTGCTATTTTTCTTTTTTCACTTTTTGTTGTCTGCTATTTCTATAGTGTTTTACTTTTTGTTGTCTGCTATTTCTATGATGTTACAAAGTATGTAATCTTTTACTATTTTATTTCTTTTTTTAATTATGATAATCTCTTGCTCTGATTATTTCAGGAAATTATAACTAGATCACATTTTGCCAGAATAACATACAATTCCAAAGGTAGCACATAATACGTTGCAATTTGCAATTATCTGAATGAAGATATTGCAATTTAAACCTAATTTGCAACTGTAGGAAACACTATGACTCAGAAATTCTGTTGTAGCTATAATGTAAATGACATGCTTGTAATGAAACCAGCTACTTGGACGGATAAATATGTTACAGGTTTTCCTCAGGAAGGAAGATGGACAAATGAAGAAAAAGAATGAAATAGAGAAAGAGTAACAAAAAAGGTGAAGAAAATACAGCTGAGAATAGGAAAAAGGAAAGATCAAAGTTGTAGGAAAGGGATGAGACAGGTAAAATGAAAGACTGGAATAATTTGGAAAAGCTGAGTAAGTGCTGAATGGAGTAGAGAAGCTAAAACGAATGAAGAAACTTGAAAAGTGCTGAGGAGGAGAATACATAAAAAGAATATAAAGGTGACAAGACAAAAACTATTGCCAGGTATTTGAAGGAGAAAGAATATATATATATATATATATATATATATATATATATATATATATATATGCATGTGCGTGTATATATATATGAATTATCCATCCATACGCCAAAACTCATTTTCCTTACACTCCTCTCCCCATCACTCTTAACTACAGCACTGTGTATTCAGATGCTATATGGGCACTGAAGAGCAATGTTACCTTTCATGTAATGGGTTCAAATCAGCATAAAACATATCATAAATATATTTATTCATAGCAATAATGTTTTCCCACCTCAGAAACCAGTTTTCTGCTTCCTCAGTCGAAAAAATAAAAAATAAGAAAAAAAAAGTCAGTCTCTTTACAAGGGAAAATGGTTGGAGGTGCCATTTCAACACCTTCCTGCTGTGGAATGTTTTTCCACTGAAAAACTGTTCAAGGGACCTGAATAACAGAAAGTTTGATGGTGCTAGGTTTGGTGAGTGAGGTAGAACCTCTTAGCCTGTCGCCAACATACTTTTCAGTCTCCATTTTTGTCCTCACCATCTTTTAGGCACCGTCTTGTCTTTATATCACTCACTCTTTCTCCTGTTCACCTACCATACTGCTCATGTCAAATGGGGTGACATTGGATCTATCTATATCCAATCACCATCTCCCACTATCCTTATCACCATCTCTAACCAGAAAAACCTGTAGCTGTCTTTCTCCCAATATTCCCAACCATTACTGTTTCTCTATTTCTCCCTTCAACTCTGTTTCTTCCATTACTCCTCAGCAACCTTATTATCTTAATGTCATCGTCGTTGTCGTCGCCCCCTCCTTCTCCTCCTCCTCCTCCTCCTCCTTATTTCAAGTTCTCTAGTTCATCTATTATTCTCTTGATCACATCACTTTTAACAGAAGCAAAGCTAGGTGATAGCAACTGTCTGGCCTTGAAACAGACAAAATGACCTCACTGGTGCTGGTGCTTTCTAATATGGCACAATCTGTAATGTAGTTGGGAAATGAACTGGGAGAACAGAAGTTTGTGAGGACAATTTTGTCTTGCTGAAGGCATGACAACTTCTTTGGTCGTGTTGTCATGATAAAATGCACCCAAAACACCTTAATGGGATTGGTGTTAAGAATGGCTTCCTTCCACAGAAAGCAAGCTAGATTGTATGTGAGCTAGATGGGATCCTCTGACAAGTCTAGGAGAACAATAAATCTAAATAGGAAGTGAGTTGGTCTGTGATAGCTAACTCAACCCATGAAATCCTAGGCATAAAATAATGATGAATATAATAACTTTGAGATAAGCGAGTATGTATGTGTGGGCGTGTATATGTATATATATATATATATATATATATATATATATATATATATATATGCTTACCAACCACATGGTTCTGGGTTCTGCTATAGCCTCAGGCCGACCAAAGCCTTGTAAGTGGATTTGGTAGACGGAAACTGAAAGAAGTCTATTATATATGTGTGTGTGTGTGTTTGTCCCCCCACCATCACTTGATGACCGGTGCTGGTGGGTTTACATCCCTGTAACTTAGTGCTTCGGCAAAAGAGACCATTGGAATAAGTACTAAGCTCACAAAGAATAAATCCTGGTGTAAATTTGTTCGACTAAAGGTGGTGCTCCAGCATAGCCGCAGTCAAATGACTGAAACAAATAAAAGAGTAAAAGAGTAAAAGATGTATATATATATCATCCTGTGTTCTACATTTTTGCTGAGTTCTTTATTTAAAATCACCAATATTATTGATGTGTGTGCGCACACACTCAAACACACACACACACACTCAGACACACATGCACAAACATACATACACACATTTCACAGGAGAACTTAATATTTGTCTAATTCTGAGTGAAGGTGACAGAAATTCTTTTGAAACAAAGTGCATGTATGGTATAATTATATTTTATATGATACTAGGTCTTAAAAGGGAGAAATGACACCAAGAATACAATACAAATTAAATTAAAATACATGCTAGAAATTTTAGTGAGACAACAGAATATACATAGCTGAAAATTGAGGTGACATCTCACACCTATTCCATTCTGATAAGCATCAATATTATGGATTTGGTGCTTGACACTGGTTAAATGCTTCCTCTTCATCATCATCATTGTCATGTAACGTCCATTGTTCATGCTGGTATGTGTTGGATGGTGTGATCAGAGCTGACAAGCTGGAGTGGGGGGAGGTGCACCAGACTCCAGCCTGATTTGGCATGGTTTCTATGACTGGATGCTCTTCCTAATGCCAACCACTTTACAGAGTGTGTTGGGTGCTTTTACATGGCACTACATGGGTGCTTTTACATAGTACCACACAGGCGTTTTTACGTGGTACCTCATGAGCAATTTTACATCCTGCTGCATGGGTACATTTACATGGAACCACATGGGCACTTTTACATGGTGTGCTTTACATGACCAGAAAGATTGGTCTTAACATTTCTGCTGCAGAGTATGGGTTTTCTCAAGTACAGCCACATATGAAGTATCTCAGTCCTTTATGTAAGTATAGCACATTTTAACAAACATAGAAGAGTTTTTTAATTACATTGAATTCATATTCAGGCACAATTCTAATTATTTAGATCAAGAAGAATGAGCCGGTTTCACGACATTGTGCTCCTGGTAGCAATTTCTTGTCTTATCCTACAGATTGTCATTAAGTATGGGTGCAAAATATTTCTCTGGTCTTGCCTGGCTAATTGATACTTGATCTCATATTAAATTCTCCTTGTAACCTAATGGTCCGGCAAAACAGACCAATAAAATACATACCAGAGTTACAAAGATTAGTACTGAGGTCAAATCAGTTGCTTGACTAAACCCTCTGAGATGGCACTCCAGCATGCCCACAGTCCAATAACCAAAACAAATAAAAGATAAAATGTGAAAGATAAAAATATAGTTGATGTGTTGTAATAGAAAGCTGATTTGAATACTTTATGCTATTAAGTTCTTTTTTGTTTTCATATATTTCATAGCAGACATAGTCAAGTTGACACAGTTTTCTGCTTAAGTTTGCTTTGAAATCAGTTTATTTTCCCAGTTTCGGTTTCCATGTGCATTCTCTCTCATAGTCTGAGGTTAATACATGCCTTATGAATGAAATGATATAAACTGAAACTACACGGATGTCCATGAGGTGGACCTGAACCAGAACTTGTGAGTTAGATTTAATCTATCACCTTGTATAAAACCATTCTCCCCCGAACCTTGGGTGCCTTTAACAGAACCCAGTCTGTTGCAGATATTTGTTACTGGTCTTCAGTTTGAATATAATTATTTTATTTCCTACTGCAATAGATCATGAATTATAGATTTTCATTCTTTTCTTCCACTGGTCACAGAAATCCTGCATAAATGTTATGGATGCTGTCCTGCCTCTTCTATCTAAGAGATAAAAAAAAGCATTACTTTGGCTTTCATATCAAATAAAATAATCTTCAGTGTCCTGCATTTCATTAATTTTCTTTCAACTACTTATATATCATTTATAACTTTTTAACAAGCCACATAATTGTAATCACAGCTGACACTTTTCATCATACCCAGCAATATAAGCTGTGAGTTTTAATGCAATAATAATAATTATCATAATAATGATAATAATGATGATGATGATGTTTTATTTATTGGCCTCGGGGGCCAAATACAAAACAAACAGGAACGAGTGGGTTTTGGCACAATGTCATATATGAAATATATAACAATAACAATTAACAATTAAATCAAACAATAAAAATTCCCAAAAGGGGTTACTTATTCACAGGGACAACCAAAGAACCTCACACACCCTGGTTACACCAGCTGCTAGGGGCACCTCAGCAGGTACCTTTCTCCTTCTGAACTCCTCTGGTTTACTATTGAATGTTCAGAGTAGGCCATTCACATGGGCTATCCTCACCACATTCACCCACCATTCAACAAAAATACGGGGGTCAGTACTTCCCTCTCCACTCTCATTTTCCTTTTCAAGTGAAACTTGAAAAAGTCGATGAGGGCTTGGCTGCAGAGGAAAGTATCTATCTTCAGTCCTTTCAATCTCCTCCACTCCACTACCTCATTGCCATAGCCACAAAAGAGAGGAAAACTGTCTTTCTTTCCTGATCGAAAGAAACAGCGGGGCAATCTTTTCGATGGACTCAGCTGATTAGTGGATTCAGCCTAAATGCATCAACGTCGTTCTACAAAGCTCCACAAGTCAGCAATGACAACAGCTGTTCTACAAAGCTCCACAGGTCAGCAAAGCTTCACAAGTTAGCAACATTATTACCTGTGCGTTTTTCAGTTGTGTTTATTTGTCTGTGGACAAGATATCTCAAGAACTGCTGGATGGATTTGGATGAAACTTTCAGGGATGTTTGGTCACGTGACTGGCACAAACTGATTAAATTTTTGAGATCGATCTCTTGCTGGACAAGGATTCTGGATTATTTTTCCGGTTTTTTAAACTTAATTTTTGAGAGTGGTTGGGTTCATTTTTAGTATTTTTGTTTGTGAGAGCAGTCGAGTTTATTTCAGATAATCTCATTTTAAAAATCATCTCTGGCTAATCGTTGAGAGGACTTTGGTGTTGCCTTGGCAGAGGTTTGCGCTCTCTGAGTGCTCTTATTAGTACATAAGGAAGAGCTAGCAGAGGACGACAAGCAAGACCTATATCAAGTAGATTTGTTATGACATAAACTGCCATCCCTGTGACCCGCTAAATATGATGAACGATAGAATTGGATGCTAACAGAGAGTCACAAGTAGCCATACAAGCATTGTAACTAGATGGTGATTGAATTTACTTCTCATCCTTCAGATTTCAAAAAGTACAAGTTAAGTGTTCTTGTGTGAATTAGATCAACAGTTTCTCCATCAATTATTTAAAAAATCATTATCATTTATATTATTTCATTAGTAAAGTAGAAAACTGGCAGGTTTGTAAGAGCACTGGACAGAAAGGATGCCATGCATTATCTGTTCTATCTTTTTAGTATTTTGAAAGCAAAGCCAGTGATAATTCTGATGTTAAGCTGTGTTAACCTTTCTCTCGAACATATTTAGTAGATGTAAAAAGTTGAGACTATCACATGTAAGCAGCTGTTTGCATTCCACAATGAACATTGTCTGAGTCTCTGCTACACCTTGGAAATAAACTTTCCAGAAGCAGATATCCTGGCCAGCCATGACCAAAGGAGGCCTTAGATTTCACATGTAATATTTTTATTTTATGCCTTCATAATGCAGTCATAAACAGTTTGTGTCTATGTTTTGTTTCTGCATATTTTCATGTAATAGATGCTGCATCTAATGATGCTATGTTGTGCATGATTTCTGGGATTTTAGGTATGTATTTGTGTCTTTTTTTTTAAACGTATTCCAAAAGCATCCATTATGATGCAGGTTACCTCTGTTTTCAATCCTCACATTCTGGCTATCTCTATTTCCAACTCTTTATATTTACAGAGTTTCTCCATTTCTTTTGGAAATATTTTGTCAGCTTGTTGGCATGATACATTGATGAAAAAATATTTCTTTTCCTTGTGGTCTATGATAATAACAAATAGTGGATTTGGCTTAATCTTCCTGTCAATATGATTTGCCATGTCTTAGAGTATTGTTCCTTTTGTTATTATCTAAGACATTGTCTACTGTATCTTTGAACATTTTTTTTTCTGTAGGTATTTCATGATGTTGGTATAATTTACTTTTGGTCATGATTAGTTAACTAGAAACTATATGATTGATTGTTTCTTCACAACATTCACACAATTACACTTACATTATGTAGTTATTTTTTGGATTTTACTTCCTTACATATTTTGTTGGATTCTAAGTGGGAAAACCCTGGATTTTTTGGTCTGCAGTAAAAACATCCTTTTTTTGCTTCTTATGATGTGTTAAGTTTTTGTCTTCATTTACTTCATCTTTACTTAGCATTGTCATGTATTGTCCATGTAAGAGCTTTTCATGCCAACATCTTAGTATTCTGAAATCCCAGTTTTAGCTTAGCATTTAGTTATTTTAACAGTTTCTGTTGTCTCCACATTCTACTCATTACTGTCTGTTACTTCAGCATCTTTTTTAATATTTATTGGCTTTCATGAAGAAGGAAAATGATTTATTTTTTCCATATTTTGAAGCTATTTTCATTAGCATTCTTTTATTCTTTACTAGGTATTTTCGAATTCCTACAGTGGATATTAAATAAGTTTTCCTTACAAAAGTCTTCTAGTTCCCTACATTCAGAGAAAATATATTTCTGTGATACCTTTTGGTAGTGTACTCTAAATGCAGTCACATTTCTTTTTTTCTTGTTAATGTTGCTTTATCCAGTAAACTTTCAATGGAGAATACTAAAATCATAACAACACATAACTGTATCTATAATATTCCTTTCTAACTTTTTCTTTTTTTGTGTGTGCTATCCTCTGTCTATTTCATCATTTAAAAAAAATATTTGTAATTGTAATTTTATTTAGTTCTCTTGGCTGCTTTATTTGACATGATATGTTTTTTATTAATTCACCTTTCTGTAAAATGTTCTCATATATTATTATAAACTAAATTTCCTATCGTTTCCTCTTCCATTGTATCATTGTACTCTCTGAAGTTGCATCCTTACTTGCTTGACATTATCATTGTGCTCCCTAATTTATCTGTCATTACATTCTGAGTTCAGAATTTTGTCAAGATTAACTTTGCCTTTCATCTGCTGGCCTTGTTCCAAAATATGGAATCATTATTATTCTCCCTTACATCTCTTCATTTTATTTGTCATAAAGTTATTTTTTGCCTAAAAGCATTGTTTAATGTTTTTTGCTTAAAAATTTCCGTATTATTAATTTAAAATCTTAACTAATGCAGTAGTATTAGTACCATCACTGGTCTACATTTTTGCATTCTATAATTCTAAAACTTTATATTTTAAAAATCTTTTACTTTCTGTGATTGGCACATTTTTACTGAAAGTACGTGATATATCAATCATTGTGTATGATCTGGCTTTCTGATCTTTTATAAATTTATCTGATTGATTAGCTCATATCTCTCAATCCCTTTACAGAACTAAACCCTTCAGAAGAGTCACTATCTCTTCTGTAATTCACTCACACTTGTCTTCATAGGATTTGTAAGTTGATTGAATATAGACTTCCCTGAGTTTTATTTTTCCTCAATAAAGATTATCTTGCTGCTTTGCTGTATATACATAATCTCACAGTAGATATAATCCATTTTCTTAAGAAGTAACCAGCCAGTGACTATAAACCAAAATGTTTCATTAAATATCCTACTTATCTAAAATATTTGTTCCATTTAATTTCTTTATTTGTGTTCCATATAGTGATATTTCATGTGATGACATTTCTAGAGACTTGGCTCTATGGCTATATAATCGATCTTATCCATCAGTTAACAAATTTTCAAGCTGGTGCTAGTGAGCAGCAAGCAGAGGATTTAATTGCCTCAAATGGGCTTTAATAAATCTTAACCAATATTTAACATGCAAGCTGTTCATAAAATGGAATAAATTAGTCTTCCATGGATGAGGGAAGAGGTATGTGATATTTCATGTCATGTCCTCCAGTAGAAGGGTAAGTATGAGTTGTAATTTCATATTCCTTTGATGAGATTTCTTCTACAAAATATCAGAATTTTCTTCTTCCTCATTGCAATTAGCTTATTGCACTTGCAAACTGTTCATATTTTACTATTAGAGTCCTTGGATTTTAATATTTTACTTGAAATATTAACATGAAATGAAGGTTGCAAGCTGATAGAATCATTAGCATACTGGGAAAAATGCTTAGTGGCATTTCATTTGTCATAATGTTTTGAGTTCAAATTCTACCAAGGTTGACTTTGCTTTTCATTCTGTCAGGGTCAATAAAATAAATACCAGTTGAGTACTGGGATTGATGTAATCAACCCCACACCCCCAAACTGCTGGTCTTGTGCCAAAATTTGAAACTAATATAAACATGAAAGAATTTATTTTTCCAATGAATTGATATTACTTTTTTCTTTCCTTTTTATTTACTATATCAGTGATTCTCTTCTTAATTGTGGTAACTGATGTTGTAAATTCCTGAAAGCAATGAAACTACACTGGAAGGAGTTTTACTCTTAGCAGGTCTATCCATGTCTGAAGTGAGGGATTAAACTAAATGAAAATAAGATGTACAGATGAGGGACATATAACTTTGTCAGAGGAATCCATTGCACAATAGTCAATGATGAAAATTACAAGATGTTGGAAGATGTAATTGAATTAATGGAACTGATCAAGGTCACCTGCTTCCAAAAGTGAACCACTGTTAACATCTACAGAGTAAGTGATTATAGATATCATTCAACCAGAAATAAATTTCAGTCAGAGCAGGCTTAGTTCAACACTGCTGCTAAGATTTGTTTCTGTTTGAATTACTGTGCAGTTTATGACGCTGTTGATATCCTTATTTCTGATGGAGACCTTGTGGTTGTTTATTTGTGATTGAATCTTAAGAGTTGTGGATTGGCAGAATCATTAGAGGGTTCGGCAATGTTCCTTGTAGTAATTGTTCTTTTTTTTCACTTTCTAAATTCAAATCCTGCTGAAGCCAAATTTGATTTTTTTCCTTTTAGGGTTAGTAAAGTTAGATACCAGTCAAATACTAGGATTAACTTTATTGACTAACCTTACCATCCAAATGAGTGGTTCTGTATCTGTCTGAAAAATGATTGAAAATATTAAAAACAAAAGAAAGAAATTCTAATTAGAAGGTGGATCAGCAGCGTAATTAGAATTTTGGGAAAAATAAATGCCTTGTGGTATTTGTTCTGGCTCTTTATATTCTGATTTCAAATCTCACCAAGGTCGTCTTTGACCTTTGCTCATTCAAAGTTGATAAATGAGGTACCAGTCAAATACTGAGGGTGATGATATTAACTAACCCTGTCCCTCCAAATTGCTGGATGTGTGCTTAAATTAGATACCATTGCTATTATAGTAGTAAAAGCAATGAGTTAACAGAATTGTTACTCTACCCAGCAAAATGGGTCGATAAAGTGAGTATCAGTGAAACACTGGGGTTGATGTAATTGACGTGTCCCCTCCCCACAAATTTCAGGCATTATGCTTTTAGTAGAAAGGATTATTATTATTATTATTATAATTATAATTATTATTATAGTAGTAGTAGTAATATGTATTAGAAATAGCCAAGAATGAGTTAGAATATTCCAGGCTACCAAGAGTTACTTACTCAAGCCTATATAGTGAGTGAATAATGAATGAATAACATTTTTTCATTCCAATTTATCATTCTGTGGTTTATCATTCCATGGTTTATCATTCGAATTTATCATACACTTGTTCATGTTAATCAAATCATGTTAGAATCAACGTTGACTTTTGTTTGTCTGATTTTGAAATGTAAATCTTAACAAGATACCAGAAATGAATAAATCAATTATGTCTTTTATATGAGCAAAATAATCTTTGTACATAGACAAAAGGAAATGATTATTTTACTGGAAAGTTTTAGAAGATAATGAGTTAGTTTTTAAATGAGGCTCTGGAAAATCTGATATCAAGAAGACCTGTTGTATCCTTGTGGGAGTGTAAGCTCAACAGATGAATATCTGAAATGTTATTTCAAATGACTTGTATAACAGTGAAGACTAGAATATATAGATTAGATTGCAAGAGGTTATCATTATCCTCAATGTTATAATCCTCCCCATTGTCATGGTCATTGTCAATGTCCACGTACTCATAACCATCACTGTCACCATCATATTCATTGTCCTCATCATTGTAGTGGTCACTTTTCCATGCCTGCATGGGTTAAATGGAGTTTGTTGTGGGTGAAATGGAATTCACAGGTGGATGCTCTTCTTGTCACCAACATGCATCTGATTTCAAGCAAGGATATATTTCCCTATGGCCAGATATGTTTTTCATAGAAGACTGGACATGAACAACATTGCTTGTATGACAGCCAGACTCATTTATGATCATCACATGATGCCAAGACAACAGTATGCATACATACACAAATGCATAATAAATCCATGCTCAAGGCTTCAGTCAGCTGAAGGCTTTAGTTGAAGACAATTGCAGTTGGACTAAACCTAAACCTATATAGTTCTTAAACAAGCTTCTTAACTACACAGCCACAGAGGTGATGAAAATAAAGCAAAGAAAAGATTTTTTTTTCTTATCATTTTGACAAAGAACTATGTTCTTTTAAGATATTTTTGAAGTGGATTTTGGTGAGGAACATGAATATTGCTTTTGGAAACTTTTAAGACATAGAGAAGGCTTCAATTGTTTTTCTTTAATTTTTGGCTGATTGCTGGAAAGAATGCCTTGTATGATTTATTCTTTGTTTGAGCAGAGTTCAAATCTCACCAGGGTCAGTTTTGCATTTCATCTATTTGGGGCTAATGAATAAAGAATCTTACAGTTAAATTGCTACTTCATTTTCTATCAATTCTATTGCTTCGATAATGAATTTACTCCATTTAGTTGTGTTTTAATTTTCTATATTTTCTATAGAAATCAAGGGAATATTTGTATAGCAGAGAGTGATGTGGTTTAGTTCTGCAGGTTATGAGTTGATAGCTAAACTTCATAACATTAACAGACTGAGTAAAATGGTTAAGGAAAACAGCAGAATAAAATAAACATCGACTGATTTTTACATTAAGAGCAATGCTCATTAAGTGAGAATTAATCTTAAATGTTGCTGCAAGCTAGTTGTATTTAATAAAAGGAGAGAACAATAAAGAAATATTCGATGATGATCAGTATAAATTAGGCTCTGCAGATGGCAAGATAACATACAGAGGCATCCAGTGAGAAGATATTCTATAAAACTGCTCAGCTGGCTGTTAACAGCATGAACGATACATAGCTGAATGGACTTTTACCCAATATTATAAAGACAATGATTTGGAGATAAGAAATAAAATATTATTAGTAATACTGTGAAAATTCCTTAAGAAGCAAATACTAATTACAACTAAATGAGTATCAATAATTTAAAGCTGAAAATTATTAATTTACATTGGAATAAAAATAAACAGAAACAAAACCATTGCCTTGGAGCAAACCAAATCAGCATAATTTAGTAATCTAGTGAAGTGTAGGAATACAGTATGTTAACAAAAAAAAAAAAACAAGCATATCAAATGGACAGAACAAAAGCTCCAACAATCAACAAGAAGTTAGAGTTGCAATCAGAAACAGTTACTGTAAGAGACTACCTTCATATTTTTATATTATGCATTCATATCAGAATTATATACAATGCAAGTGAGTTTATTTTTGTTTGTTTTAGTTTTCAAGAGAAATGTTGTATTGAGATAGTGAAACAGAAAGCAAGTTACCATGGGAACTGATATTAATTGCAATGTGCATTTAAATTTTTATTATTCATGTAGTTTTTGTGCTTATTTATTGTTTTGTTTTAGGTGAATTTTAAAAATAAATTTATATTTTTATAATTTGATTTGCTTTTTGTCTCATTTATGGTTCTGTTAAATTTCCATTTCTATACTCTACATTTAATACAGTTTCCTCCTTCAACAATAAATTGCCAGAACATGTTTAAAATTGGGCTGAAAAATCAATAAGTCCCTCTTATATTTTCTTTTTACTTATTTCTGTGTTTTCTTATTTATGGTGATATTCTACATAATTATATAACTATGTAATTTGGAGATCAGCACGCTACTTGTAGTTTTCTCCGCTTGCAGTTTAGCTAATGAGTGCAGCCTGTTAGATAATTTCATCTACTAACCTTCCAAAGCCACTTAATTGCACAGTTTGTAGAAAATGATTATATGTTCTGGCAATCAATGGCTAAAATTCATATTTGTCATATGTCCTTCAACAGAATTTAATAATGCAGGGTTGCTGAAGGAGCTTTTGTCATATAGTATATTTTAGATTAACAATTATATATATTCTAGTGGCTCAGTATCATATTTTTATATTAAAATCAGAAATATACCTAAGAAATATGGACAAAACATTAGGTTTCTAATCAATAGGATTTTAAACAAGGAAACTGAGCTAAGGGAACTAACTAAAATATGCCAATGGCATGGTTTGAAATAAACTAAAAATGGATGGATGTACTGAATGACATGTGCAAAAAAATTCTTAATGAATTGAAATATTCTCCTTCGTTGGAAAAGGCTCACAAAATTCTAGTAGCGTTCATTAGTGACACAAAAGAAAGGGGGAGATAATTTCAATAAGGCTGCAGTATTAACATCCTACAGGCATTTTGAACAATGAATGTTTAAGTAATGTAACCACGATGATATTGTAAGAATTACTTTTGATGTTTGGATTATTTGATAAATAAGAATGTTTAAGACATGGGGAGCAAACCAGAATTTTTATAGCAATTTACATGGACTTTATCAGCTTCATGTATCCCGGGTTTAAGAAGAATTAAAGTTTTGGTGAAAGCCTTTTCTCTAGGAGTAAGATCCCTACTTAAAACCTGGAATATTATATATATAGAGCAATCTAACATCTTAGATATAAAGACGTTATTGCTTGCTTCCTATTTTCCATCTGCTATAGATTCTGACTGCCAGAGAAGTGCAATAAATAAGGATCTGGAATCAATCACTTTCAAATAAAATATGTTTGATTTGATCTGTTTGTAACAATTGAAATTATTTATGGAAAGATGTACTACCAAAACTGTCAATAAAACAAAATGCATGACAAATATTTGTTTGGTGAGCACAGCCATGCACACACACACACACCCAATGGTTGCAACTCAGTATCAAGCAATGTCATCTCTTAAATTTAATTGTTCTCTTAAAGCAGCATGGATGTGGCTTTTCAATTTTTCAATACTGCTTCAGACCTGCACACTTTTGCACAGATGTGGCCATGATGGGCACCTCTGGAAACAAGTGTTCATAGAATTACCACCTATGTTGACACATTCCTTAATTCTATCATGAAATTTTCCATTTAGCATTTTGCCTTTTTTAGTTACTGTCAGTCATATTATACAACACATAGAAATGTTAGAAAAATTCATCCTATGCCAGAGGATTTTGTTTAAGTAATGGAAGACCTTGTAGTGAGCCAACCCCTCATCTAAACAACGTGTTCATTTTCTGAAAAGAACAAGATTGTGTCACTGAAAGCTAAAAAAGCCACTGGTATTATTTCAGAGTTTTCCTTGTCCTATAGAGGTATCCAAAGAAAGATTAAGTGATGCCTAGCTATTGGATGGCTGTTGAGCCTACTGAGATTTTATTTCTTGTTCTGTAGGGTATACATACAATTCAACATGTGCAGCTGTTTCTTCAGACACATTGTTTTTTTTTTCTCTCTCCATCTGTTTCCTCTTCTCATTCCTTTCTGTAGAAAAGTCTACGCTCGAAATGTTAAAGAGTTCTATTTCTCCTGAATGCCAAACTTATACATCCTCTTCCTTGTTCCTTCACTTGTCTCTGACTTTTGTGTTTCACTTTTTGTACCATTTTGAATCATATATGGGTCTGTGTATGATGATGATGACGGCTTTCCCCTCATGACCAAGGAAGACTATCACTGGTCATTGCCTATGCAAAATTCCAGCAATGTCCATCCAAGGGGTTCACATTCACAGCTTCCATACTCACCATGGCACCCTTCTGCTCAACAAGGAATCTGATAGGCACCTCACTGACAATTGCACAACCTAAAATTTTGGGTGTAATAAGGCTTTCACAGAAGCTCACAAGCCCTCTCCACCCATACTGACATGACCCAGAGACAGGCCAGGGCAAGATATCCAGTTTTAAAATGGATCACAGGCTCAGAGGTGTGGGAGTGCCATAATCTCAAGCACAAGTAAAACATCTTCAAAATGTTCAATGCCTTTCCCGACATATTTCATTTTATATGACAGAGTGATTATCTGCTAGAGACATGCTTTAGCAAATGGTAAGGTGTACTTCACTCCCAGTGGTTCTCCAGCATGCTGGACACCAACTCAAAATTTCTGAGAACTTGTGCTATTGACAGATAGTTCTTGAACCAACACTAGGTTCATCTGTCCTCTTGACAGATTTTGTTTTAAGTCCTGCTGGGTTTCTAGTAACCACCCCATCATCATGATGACCTAAACAGGCAACAGGTTCTATTGGATTTCATTTTACCAGTAGCTCTCATGGGAGGCCTCACAATTGACCTTGCACATGCGCGCGCACACGCACACATAGGTGGCCTAGTGGTTTGGATGTTGCACTCACTATTATTAGATTATGGGTTTGACTCCCAGACTGAGCAGTGCATTGTGATCTTGAGCAAAACACTTCATTTCATGTTATTTTGCAATCCTTTGACATCTGACATGGGGCATACTTGTGCACATATATATATCGATTTGTTGTGGCGGGAGTGAACTAATGTACAACACATACATTTGATCACTATAAGCAAATCATTTGTGCAGGTTGTTCAGCAAAATGGCTGAACACTCATACATTGTACCTTTGACAGTAGAGCTTATCTCTCTCTCTCTCTCTCTCTCACACACACACACACAATTTACTTTATATTTTTCTGATTATTTAAAATTTTTTTGTGTATTTTATTTATTTTTACATTTTGTTTTATTTTTCTGCATTTATCCACTGATTCTGTGTCTGAATTTGTATCGGTATATGGGCACTGCTCCATCAAAGTAAATCATTAATGCCAACAGGCTGAGTACATCAATAGTCCATAAATATATATAGGGCCAGCTTGCACTCCGTAGTAGAATTCTTAATGATCATGATTCATTCTAATGACTAATTTGTTAGTTCTTTTCTCAGCGCCCTTGTACATATGGGTATTCATATGCATATATAATTATATATATGAAATTATATATATATTTCTGCTGCTTTTAAATAAAGTATATATGTAAATTATATATATGAAATTATATAATATATATATATATATATATATATATATATATATATATATATATATATAGCGTTATGTTTTACTTGTTTCTGTAATTAGACTGCAGCCATGTTGGGGCTGCCACCTTTATCTATAAAATTATATATAGTATACACATCAGAGAATTAATCTTATTCTGATAATGGGAGCTGCCCCTGGATTTCATATACCACAGATATGCTTTTCCATTAGCAATGGAATTACAAGTCCACTATATTGTATAGTGGTAAGCTAGTGAGAGTCACAAGATAATCATTTATTCCTTTGTCATCTTTTTCTTTTTTGCATATATATATATATATAGAAATACAGACAGTCTGATAGATAGATAGATTGACAGACGTATACATAGATATTTCTATGTATACATTATATGCATATTAATGTTGATGTAATATCTGTTATGTGATTAACAAGATAATGAAGGATCTGTAAATGAGCAAAATAATGATCTACTCTCTCACCTCACCTCACTTCTCTTATATATATATATATATATATATATATATATCCTTTAAGTTTGTTCATGGGTAACTGTTTTGAATGCACTTGTGAAAAGCTCCTAAAGGCGCAAGAATAGCTGTGTGTTAAGTAGCTTGCTTATCAACCACAAGGTTTCGGGTTCAGTCCCACTGTGTGGTACCTTGGGCAAGTGTCCTCTACTATATCCTTGGGCCAACCAAAGCCTTGTGAGTGGATTTGGTAGACAGAAACTGAAAGAAGCCCATCATATAAATATGTATATGTTGGTTGTTTTTCCTCGCATTAGGTACTAAATGTGGTTATTTTGAGAAGTCCACTGTGTGGCGTTATTATTTTTCTGTAATAATGCCCTTTATATAAATATAAACGAATAATTATATTCGTGGGAATAGAAATTTCCCTTATGAATGTTTTTACACACTGGCTTCTTGATAAAATTCTTGTAAAAGAGTTTTATCCCTTTTTGAATTTATTTATCAAATATATACACGGAATATATTCAATGTTGTATTTTTATTCCTGTCTCCACATGGGTACCCAAAAGCAACCCGGAAGTATTCCCGCTTCTTTGATGAAGATATATACAGATAAACTTCATTCCCTTTACTCTGTCGGATACGTAGTGTGTTCGTTTTTGGTGAGGTGAGAATTCTGTTTATTTATATATATTTTGGGGACAATACTGTGCTGATGAACGAAATCTAGATTCATTCTAGTAATCGCGAAATCGGTCGATACACAGTTAAGTTTATTTAAAAGAAAGTTGGTCGTCTTCTGTTGGTTGTTTTTCCTCGCATTAGGTACTAAATGTGATTGTTTTGAGAAGTCCACTGTGTGGCGTTATTATTTTTCTGTAATAATAATGCCCTTTATATAAATATGTATATATATATATATATGTGTGCGTGTGTGCATGTGTGTTTGTGTGTCTGTGTTTGTCCCCCCCACCAAACATCACTTGACAACCGATGTTGGTGTGTTTACCTCCCCGCAACTTAGCAGTTCCGCAAAAGGGACCGATAGAATAAGTACTAGATTTACAAAGAATAAGCCCTGAGGTCGATTTGCTTGACTAAAAGCAGTGCTTCGGCATGGGCACAGTCAAATGACTGAAACAAGTAAAAGAGTAAAGAGTAAGAGTATGCTATTTATTCTGGTTACTGTTTATAATTTCCATCTTCCAGAGTAATTTTATGCAATGGCTATTAGTCTGGTACTGCTATAGCATAGGATGAATATAATAATAAGAACTTTCGGATGGAAATTCATAAATCCTGTAATGTCTTGTGTACATGTTTGGATACCTTTCCTAATACCAACCACTTTACAGAGTATACAGGATGCTTTTTATGTTTCACTGACACAGGCACTTTTACACAATGAAAATAGTAACAATAATAATAATAATAATAATAATAATAATAATAATAATAATAATATAGAAAGGATTGAGGTAACTCCTCCTGAAGATATAGAGTTAAAGTTAAAAGAAGAGTGCCATTGTTATCTAGTGAACGATATTTCGACATCTTGTGTGTTTTGAACGGGTTCAAAAAGTAAATTTGTCAATCTACTCCATTTGGTTTAATATAGAAAGGATTGAGGTAACTCCTCCTGAAGATATAGAGTCAGAGTTAAAAGAAGAGTGCCCTGGCACTCTTATTTGACAAATTAGACAAAACCAGACATACAAATACTTAGGAATCAATGAACTAAGTACGATACAACACACACAAATGAAAGAGAAAATTAAAAAAAGAATACTATAGATGAGTTAGATTAATACTGAAAACAGAGCTCAATGCGAAAAACAAGATAATATGTATCAACACTCTAGCCATCCCAGTTATAAGTTACAGCTACAATATCCTTAACTAGACACTAAATGAACTAATCAAAATAGACAGGAAAACCAGAAAAATAATGGCAGGATTTAGGATGCACTAACAAAGATCTGACACAGAAAGGTTATATATACAATGTATAAAAGGTGGTAGAGGCCTTATACAGCTAGAAAACTATTACAAAATAACCACTATAAGACTACAAAAATACCTACTTCAGAAGTAAGGAAAGCTAATACAAATAGCCACAAAACACAAACAAAAAAAAACTGTTTTCAGTCTTTAGGGAAGCTGACAAATACAAAAAAGAAGTCATAGTACCTAACAACTATGAAGAAAAAGAAGAAACAACAAAAGCTGTAAAACAACTGAAATCCAAACTAAAACTGGTACAGCAATGGATTATGGTAAAACGATGGCAAGAAAAGCCCCTTCGTGGAAAATACTGAGCTAAACTAAATGCAAAAGAAATAGACAAAGCAAAATCTGCAAAATGGTGAAGAAGCTCAAGATTCAAAGTAGAGACTGAAGGAATCTTAATTGCCTTACAAGACCAAAGCCTCTCCACCAGAAATTGCCAAAAACATATAATGAAAGGAACGTGACAAGTAACTGCAGAATATGTGGAGATGGACAAGAAACAATAAACCATATTGTCTCTGACTGCCAAGTCCTGGCTAAGAAAGAATATATTCACAGACACGACAGAGTTGGGATCTGTATACACCGGAAGCTATGCTAAAACTATGGAATAAAAGCAGAAAAAAGATGGTATAGGTACATGCCATAAAATGAGAAAGCAATCATACTATGGTATATGCCAATACACACAGTTAGAGGAATTAAGGCCAATAGGCCGGATATAGTTGTCAGAGATCATCAAGAAAAAAATACTTTCTAATTAATGTATCAATACCAGCAGATGACAACGTTTCCATAAAAGAAATGGAGAAACTTTCAAAATACAAAGACCTGGAAATGCGTGTGTGCATGTGTATATGTGTGCGTGTGTGTATGTATGTATACTTGGGTGTGTGTGAGTGCGTGTTGTGTATGTGTAGGAGTTATATATATATATATGATAACGTTAGGGAATTACAAAATCCGAACTTACAAGGAAATAAAATTTGATAATATCAAATTGAGTTATATATTAAAAAATATATTAATAATTTAGAGAAGAACCATTATGGTGCAACTCGCACGATGAAGAAGATCAGACACCATCAAGAAAAGTGTACTATACAAAACTAGTTTAAAAATCTAAAAATCTGTCCGTTTAAGCAACATTTAGTACAAAGGAAATTGTCAAGGTTTTATAATAAAACACATCAAATAGCAATAAATATCTGTCAAATTTAAGGCATAAAACGTCAATTGGGGAGATGACATCTGTAGAAAAGGAAACATATATAACGAAAAGGTGTAGGAATATAAGGAAAAAATAGCCTCATAACTTAACGAGGAAATTTGGTTAACCGAGGTACTATCCAAAGCAAAGAAATATATACTATGTGTATCACGTGACAAAATGGCGCCCACCACGTGATCACAAATGTCAAACTGACGTTTAGAACTTAAACACGTGAGATTCGAGGCTTCATGGCGTGGAAGGAGATGTTTGTTCCTATCACTTATTTCACTATTTTTTCTTCTACTCTTTTACATAGCAGCATAATATTGTTTGATTCCAGGTCTACGCACTTACCTTATCTTCATTTCTTCTTAGTTTTTCTTCCCTATTCTCCTTCTCACGTGTTTTAGTTCTAAACGTCAGTTTGACATTTGTGATCACGTGGTGGGCGCCATTTTGTCACGTGATACACATCCCGAGCGTCATACTAATACATCCTTTTGTTATTTACACCACCTGTCCTCGTCTGTTGTTGTTTTTTCGTACATTCTCCCATATATATTTCTTTGCTTTGGATGCTACCTCAGTCAACTAAGTTTCTTCGTTAAGTTAAGTGATGTGGGGTTTTTCCCTTACTAGCTATTCACCCTTTCGTTATTATGTTTCCTTTTCTACAGATATTATCTCCCCAATTGACGTTTCTTGCCTTAAATTTAACAGATATTTATTGCTATTTGATGTGTTTTATTATAAAACATTGACGATTTCCTTTGTACTAAATGTTGCTTAAACCGACAGAATTTTATATTTTCCTTATTTTATGCATTTTAAATTTAAGATACGTTTTTTGAAGTTTCCGGACCTGAAGAGTGTCCTCATATTGGGTGGTATCTATCTTGTTCGATTCATTGTAGGTTGACCAGATATTTCCCACTGTTATGTGGCCATGAAACGCACGTAGTCTTTCTCCCCCCTTCGTCTTTTAAACGTAACCGATTTTAATTCTTAGTCCAATATTTCATAGATTTTTAAACTAGTTTTGTACAGTACACTTTTCTTGATGTTGTCTGATCTCCTTCTTCGTGCGAGTTGCACGACGGTGGTTCTTCTCTAAATTATTAATATATATATATATGTTTATGTGTGTTTGTGTGTATATTTATATATCCATAAATATGTATGCATGTATATGTGCATGTGCAATATATATATATATATATATATATATGGTGGTTGTCTACTCCTTATGCAGAGTTTAACCATCTCCTGTACCTACAACTTAGAACCATCATGGTAGCTATAGTAGAACTAACTTACTCAAGGTATCACACATTGGGACTGAACTCAGAAGTATGTGATTGGGAAGCAGCTACTTGCTATGTTAAGAACAATAGACTGCTGTACACATAGCCCACTGCAAGAATTAGAATCTGGTTCATACTAAGTGACAATGCTGCTTAGAGCAGGGGTTGAAGTTGTGTACTTATAGGTATTTGCTATCATCATATCCAATTTAAAAATGAAATCAAGTGTTATTATAAACTGGATGCAGACTATGATAAAGAATACAACAAATTTCGTCAAGGTAAAAGTAATAGTTTGGCATCAGTAAATATAATTACTGCAAGCCAGTATTATTCCATAGAATATAGGAATAGTTTTTGAATAAGATATTTACTAAAAAGGATAAAGCATATTTCAGAAAATTTTATCCTTTCCTTTTTGCTCTTTATCTTATTTCTTTTGATATCTTTAGATTTATTCAATTGACTCTGCTTACTACACTTTTAATTCAACCCTATCTTAATCTTTACAATTATTTTCAGAAAATAGTTAAATTTTTTTCTTTTTTTCTAATCATTTCTTTGTAAACATCTTCAGTTTCAGCTTCTGTCTCTTTTTTTAAAGTTGCAACTGAATTTTTTTTAAATGCAAAACAATTACAACACACTTCACTCCTGTCTCCTCCTTCTCTTTCAGAATTATCTTTTTCAACATGTTGAAAGTAACATTCATTGAATAATATTTTCTTACATATTAAGTTGTATCATATGTTGAATTGAGATATAATACAGGAAAAACAATATACAAAGAGGCTGAGAAAAGAATAAAAGATAGACAGAGAGAAAGCTAGAGAGACAAACAAGTAGGTTGGTAGGTAGGTAGGTAGATAGATACATATAGATAAAATAGATATAGATAGATAGTTGGATATATAGATAGATGGATAGTAAGACAGATAAATTGATAGATAGATAAATGATTAGATGCATAAATAGACAGATAGATACACAGATGGATAGAAAGATAGATAGATATGTAGATAAGCAAGGTGGTACATAGGTAGGTGTGTACGTAAGTAGGTAATTAGACAGAAAGATAGATAGATGGATAAGTGTATAGATAGATAGATTGATAGATAAATATATAAATAGATAGATAGATTGATAGATAAATATATAAATAGATAGATAGATTGATAGATAAATATATAAATAGATAGATAGATTGATAGATAAATATATAAATAGATAGATAGATTGATAGATAAATATATAAATCGATAGATAGATAAATAAATATATAAATAGATAGATAGATTGATAGATAAATATATAAATCGATAGATAGATAAATAAATATATAAATAGATAGATAGATAGAGAAGTAGATAGATATATAAAGAAAAAGGAAATAAACAGAGAGAAACGAAGAAACAAAAAAGGAAATTGAAGATTGTTGTATTTCCCTTGTTTTATTTGGAAAAACCCCATTAAATCAGAAATAATGGTAACACTATAAAGATCTTTATTCTTGATAAAAGACTGTTTCAATAAATGACTACAATTTTACCCCCTCTTCATTCATTATTGTTCCTATGTCAATAATAGTTTTCAATAAACCACTCTGATGTGTTTGTTGATGCAGAATATTTTTCATAATTATTTTGTACGAAAGAAGTGATTTAGTTCTCAACAGATGGAAAAATTAACAGACTAAAGGACATGAAGAAAGAGAAGAAGCAGGTAATGTTATGGTTTGCAGATGAGTTCTTCTTAATTCATGTTAGAAATTTACTATTGAAATTGTTTCATTACAAAGGAAAATACTTGCAGATTCTTATAATATTGTTTTTAGATAACCATTTCAGGTTTAGTATTATATGACAAAACATGGGCAAAATAAGATTGAAGAAGGAAGCTAGAAACCACATGAGAGCATTGTATGTCCTCAGGAAAATCAGTTAGGGTTAAGGACAAGGAGATACTTAAATACATTATTTACAATTGACGGATATTTGTCCTCATCTTGTTTGTTGTTAACACGTTTCGACTGATATACCCTCCAGCCTTCATCAGGTGACTTGGGGAAATTTCGAACCTGGGTTCTCATTCCTAAAGTATTTTTCGATGTTGTTGTTGTTGTTGTTATTATTAATATTATTCAGGTTCTTAGGAATGAGAGCCCAGGTTCAAAATTTCCCCAAGACACCTGATGAAGGCTGGGGGGGGGTATATCAGCCAAAAGTGTTAATAACAAACAAGATGAGGACAAATATCCATCAATTATAAATAATGTACATAATTCCTCATCTGTTAAATATTGAACCGATATACTTAAATATTGATGTATCTTAATGGGAGGGAACTAGAAATCATACCCATAAATGCTAAATAGGAAGGAAGAATATCAGATCTGAGTGAGTGTTTCAACAGTTACCTTCAGACATGCATACAATCACACACAAATATGCACACACACGTGTATGCATGCTCATGCACACACACACACACATATACACACAACTTGCTGGATTTGAAGTACTATTTTAAAGTGAATAAAAACATGACTTATAGAAAATTGGTCACAATCACTATTTTCAACTAATTATATGATATGGCAATGAATGAATTAATTAACCAAGATTTTTCTATATAAATAATATGAGAAATTGGGACCAAGACTTCTGACCTTTTGCTGTGCTTGAGAATACACACAAGATAAGTAAAATTGAGGCCATCCCTATATACAGGTACGTCCCTTATAGCCATGTCTCTACCCACTCTATTGCCTGTGAGGTCCTTGACTTGTAAGCTCACAAGGTCTAGTGCCATGTGTAATAAAAAGTACCTGGTTTGGTGTCATGCAAAAGCACCAATAATGGGACCACATTGAACACACCTGTGCCCCGGCCACATGAACGTGCTCATGCCACTGCCACATGAAGCACCCATGCCAGTTTCATTCTATGAAATAACACTGGTGCTGGTGCTGCATAAAAAGCATCCAGCACATTCAGTGAGGTGGTTAGCATTTGGAAGGACATGCAACTGTAGAAATCATTCCAAAACAGACAATTGGAGCTTCGTGCAGCTCTCTGGCTGGCCAGTTTCTGTCAAACCATCCAACCCATGGAAAAGAAATGTTAAATGTTGTTGATGATGATGAGCTATTACATCCTCCAGAAAAAGGTAACATGTCCTTGCGTCAACTTCTCCACACATCAGTGAGACTGTTTCTCTTTTCTGTTTCACATTGGTTCTTCTAATGTCCTGCATCATTTTACATTGAAAATCTGAGACATTAAACCATTCCTAGTTTGATTCATGGGTTTATTTCTCATCATGCATATTGCAATTGAGGTGGGGCACTTCAGTGTCGAACATTAATGTTTTCATGTGTATACAAACTGGATCATCTTAGTGGAATTATAGGCCCCTGGGCCTATGTCTGTAGTGTGACCATGTCTTCAGACAGTACCTCATACATACAAACATACATCGACATATTTTGATGTGAAGCACGGCCTCTCTGGGAGAAATGCTGACATGGTAGCCTTTCTTGGAGTAGTATCAACATAAATGTAACCTCTCTTGGACTTGTGACCTCTACAGTACAACACACTTTGAAGACTATGCATTTGCAATCAAAGAACTGGAGATTCCAATGAAATACCTCAGGAACAAAAGAGACACTGAAGCCTTTGGAACCCCAAGATGAAACCAAAAATGTAGATTGTCATATTTCAGTGGAAGACACTTCACATATCATTAGCAGCTGCCCCAAAATGTCATCAAGGTATATGCTGACGTGGTACGATGTTGCATAAACAATATACAATGCTATTCAGCAAAAAAGACTGTCCTAGAATATGTAAGTGGAACAGTAAAAATATGTAAGACTTTTCTCAAGTTTAAAATGTGACTTTGTTTTTGTTATTTACATTCCAGTGATGGAATTTTGTACCATTGTTAGGAGTGAACTCGTTCCTAAGAAGAAAAGTTCATATAATTAAAACAGAAGAGAACATACATACACACACACACACACACACACACACACACACACACACATATAGGAAACTGAAATTTGGTGTAGGAACATATCTTTTCTAAGTCAAAGGTTATGTGTCTTTACTGAAATTTTTTGTTTTAGCTCCAGACAGAAGAACTAAGAATGTTATATACCCACAAGCATTCAAACTGATAACGGTAAAGTTACTGATTAGAAAGATAATTTACTTAAAGTAATTATCCAAATTAGAGCAGTTTTTTTTAAGCATGTTTTCTGAGAAAAAGAAAATTAGAAGAATAAATTTCACTTGAGGTTCTATAGTTGTTTGTTAATTTCTTTTGTGAATTTATGAAACTCAACTTTAACCTCTTTCTGCATGGTTTTCAAGCAATAATTCAAAGTGAATCAACATTCTCAGATGAACTAAATACTGTCAGATTCTTTTTAAAGCAATTTATACAAAATATAGTGAATTCATGTGATTAATATCTATTTCAGATATTAATAAACATGGGTAAGGTCCAGTATGGTGGCTAATATAAAATATTTCTTAGAATTTTCTTTCAAGTGTGTACAAGAATTATTGTTTTTGTTCTTTCTTATCACAATCTCTTGTATTACTAATTTAGGTAGTGGGGTGGCTAAAAGGTATTTCTAAATTGTTTATGACAATAATAATAAAAAAGACTAAATACCTAAATAAGAATATAAACTTACAATATCTACATCTTTGAGATGATTTATTACATGAACAGAACTCAATTATCAGAATACTAGCTTTGTCGTTTGAATTTTTATCTAATCAGCATATTCTTTAATCATCTTTGGTTATCACTTTTCATCTTTAGATGTTTAAATATAATCTTAGGCAAGATAGAGCTGTGGAGTGTAGGGGAAGCAAAATGTTGGATATATGATTTGTATAATTTTGTTGAGTTCTTTCATGCACTGAGTTCAAATATTGCTGAGGTCAGCTTTGATATTTATCCCTGTAGAGTTTGTTGAAGAAGTACTTGTCATGAAGGAGATCAATTTGATTAACTATACCTTTTCCCTAAAAATTAGTGGTTTTGCACCAAATAAAAATCAATATTAATGAATGGTGATTCTGTAGAACAGTAATAGAGGACCACACTAAATTCCGGTCAGCTTTAAGTTCTGAACTCTTACATTCTCATTTTACATCCCACTAGTGTTAGCTTTATTCTCCATCTTTCGAGGTTTAATAATGTAGCAGTCATTTACTGAGGTTTATTTAGTTCAGTATACTTCACCTTTAGCAATTTGTTACTTTGTGCTACAAATCCTTAAGAAATCTTTATATTTGTTTAACTCTTTGGTGTTTAAACCAGCCATATCTGGCCCAAACATCCCAGTTGTTTTATGTTCAAACTGGATAGATCTGGCTTCTCACATCTGCCCTACAATGTCATTCTGATGACAAACAACCACTCTAATGAAATCTCAAAGCTGCAAGATAATTATATGCTTAATTCAAAACAATATGAATGCATAAGCATTACCTTTGATGGAGTAATCCGAATGCTAAAGGGTTAAGCATTCATGTATTTAATGACTGTTTTTTCATGTTAGCTTGGATTGTGATAGGGTAGTTATTTTGAAGCAGGATTTAATACCTGAATGCTCTGTTTGTTGCCACCTGTTACTTGTTTTTCAAAACGGGGATATGTTAATACAAATTAATTAGATTAAATATCTTTCAGATATTTACGGCTAAGGATTTGTATCTAATGCTAGTAATTATATATAATATGGAATGATCCAGAAGTACATAATCCCTTATTATTTTTTTCTTCAACAAAGTCTTGAGTAAACTTTGTTTACGATTTCTTATTGTAAACAATTTAGAGATATAGCTGTAGAATAGCTTTAGGTATATCTACTTGAGGCATATGTACAAACAACGAGGTCAGACGAAGGAATATTTTTAAGTGATATTTTTACAGTTCCCAACAGAGGGATTCCCTTGAGAGAATTAGACTTAAACATTGAACAAACCTAACAGCTATCCGGATGCAACTTGATTTATTGTTTAGTTAACTACATTCCTTTTATGTTTCTTTTTATACTTTACTCTCTGACCATTTTCCGCCAAAACATTTCTGACCAACCTTTCAAACATTCCTCTTTTGTCAGTAGAAAGCAAGAGGGAAAGAAAGAGCAATGGAGGCAGACATACACAGAGAGACAAAGCAAGAGACCTTCTGTTACTTAAGAGGTTACAATTCTCTGAAATGGTAAAGAGAGGCAGTGTCTAATCACATGACAGATCAGAGTTCTCTCTCCTTGTTTATAAGCTGGAATCTCATCAATCAAAATATCATTGTATAGATATGGGTTACTGTAAACAAAAGATCAACCAAATGAAGGGAACCAGCCCTGTTACAAAACAATTCTGTTGAAATTTTAATCCCATTCTTTACTAATGAGTAGACAAAATAAAGAGAGGTAATATCTATTCCCACATAAATGAGGAAAGAAACTCTCATATCGACTTTTAGCAAGATGCTCTCATGTTTATATGAGTGTGCATTTTGCATGAGAAACCTGTGTAAGAGTTTCTCTCATTACATCTGCTACAGTAAAGTTTGTTCTGATAGAACATCCTCGTTTACATGGGAATAAATATTACCTCTTGGTAATTAATACTGCCTCTATTGCTAATATATTGACAAAATAAAGTTTTCATCTATATCATTCTTTGTGATGAGGTTGAATAAAATTAAAATGTTTGAAACCATTTTAATATTTTTACTCATAGCAATTTGTCTTCCTTCTTTTCAATCCTCACAGGTACATCTATAGGGAAAAGCTGTCTTATAGTAAAACACCATCTTCATATCCATTTTAATGTGGATGTTTTGTTAGAACACCAAACACTGTGGTATTAATCATGAGAGGACCTCTCATATGGATACATGATGCATAAAAGTAATAAAAGGCACACACACACACACACACACATATATATATATATATATATATATATATATATATTGGAAATGTGCTGTGCGTGAGAAGACCCAGCAAGCCAAGTAAGATCGTTGCCAGTGCCCCTGGACTGGCTTGTGCGGGTGGCATATAAAAGACACCATTTCGAGCGTGGCCGTTTTCATGCGGGTGACACGTAAAAGCACCCACTACACTCTCTGAGTGGTTGGCGTTAGGAAGGGCATCCAGCTGTAGAAACTCTGCCAAATTAGATTGGAGCCTGGTGTTGCCATCCGGTTTCACCAGTCCTCAGTCAAATCGTCCAACCCATGCTAGCATGGAAAGCGGACGTTAAACGATGATGAAGATGATGATGATGATATATATATATATATATATATATAATTTACAGATATGAATTATCCACTATGGACATCAACACTGCCAGATAATGCGATTTTAATGTACTGCATTGGCAGTGAGACGTGGCTGGTGGTAGCAAGCTGGTGACTGTCACTGATGAGATGCAGCACATTGAAATCACATAATCTAGCAGCTCCAGCACCCATAGCAGACATCTCTCACCTGATTGTCATATAAATATGTGTGCTTTTATGCACCATGTGTTTATATGAGAAATTCTCTAAAGGTGAATAATTCAGTGTTCTGATACAACATCTACAGTAAGTTGGATATAATGATTGCCTTTTTATATTAATACTGCTCTTGTAACTGATAATTAATTTTTAATAAGTCTGCCGACTATTTATGAAACTAGAGCATGAAAAGTCACTGGAATTCTATATCTTGTTGGCATGAGCTCTGGCTGGAAGGCAGCTAGTTAGGGACTGTCACTGATGATCTGGCAGTTCCAAAGTGCATTGCAGATGATTCTCATCTGCCAACGATATAAATATGTCTGCTTTTATGCACCATGTGTTCATATGAGAGATTCCCTCAAGGTTAATCACACAGTATTTAGTGTTCTAACAAAACATGCATATTAGAGTCGGATATAAAGATTGCTATTTAGTGTTAATACTGCTACTGTTACTGATGATTAATGTTTTATGATGTTTCATTTAGTATAAAGCTACATTTGAATAATAATGTATTGTAGAATTGTATTATATTTTATCTGAAACATATTTTTAGTGCTCAGTTCATGAAAGGTAAAAGTTGATTTCAAATTCATAGCAGTAAAATTCATGATGAGCAAAAATGAATATGAATAGTTAAAAACAAACTTTTAGATATTGCATAGCTATATAAAATAATTTTGCTTCATATTCTTTTGAAATATATATTTTTTAAAGTTAAATATGTATATATTTTGGAAATGTAATATAAAATTTATTGTTTTGATAAGAAGAGAAAGATAAGAAACTATGATGTAACTACTTCGCATACTTTGCAAAGTGAAGCTATAATTGCATGTAGATTTTCAAAAGGTATATATTACATCATATTTCAAATGAGCTAGGAATATTGTATAGGTTATTATTAAATGAGAAATTAAACATGTCACCAGGAAATGTAGTGCTATGGAAATTAAGCAAACCAGGTTACATTGTATATTACCATCATTCTCATTGTCGTTGTCATCATTATGATCACCACCACCATCCGCATTATCATCGTTGTTGTCCCCACCACTACTATTACTGCTTTACTACCATCATCATGATGACTTAATGTCCACTTTTCATGCTGACATGGGTTGGATGGTATGACAGGAACTGACAAGTCAGAAGACAGTGCCAAATGTCAACTTTGGCATGGTTTTTATGGCTAGGTGCTGTTCCTAATGCCAACACCATGGACAAATAAAAGTCTGTCATGTAGTCATAGATTTTAATTTAGCAGATCTATGTTCAAGGAATAGCTACTGTATAGCATTTTCCGGTAACCATTAATCTAAGACCACATTATCCAACATAATCTTAGCTATCATAATTTTAAAGATATTTGACTGTGAATAAAGGGGAATTCAACTACTATTTCTAGCATTTTACAGCAGGAGTAAAATTCTATATTTATTAAAATGGGCCTCCCATACATTACATTTCAGATTATTCAAAGTATTCTGAATTACATTATTAAATAATTGAATTGAATTAATATAGATGTCTTTTTGTATTCAAAAGCACAATGTTTGATTTAAATGTGTGTGTGTGTGTGTTCTTCCCAAACTTCTTTACTTCTTTAAATCTTTTAAAATCAAAATGAAAACATACATTTAAAATAGATCTTTCTCAAATTATTCCCAATTGAACTTTAAGTCGAAATTTCTGAGCAATTTGATATTATTCATTACACTGCAGAACAAAATTTGCTGCTGACTAACTTAATATGTTGTCAGTAACCTATGCAATGAGTTGACCTTTTGTATGCCATTATCACTTTATAATGTGTCCATGGCCAATAAATTTTCTTTCACTTGACCAGTCTACCTAACTTGTAAATAAATTCCATGTGGGTGTGCAGCATATTGCTATAACCAGTGATTGTGTTATACAATTGACAAATGATTAATTGATTTTTCTCCTTTGAGTTCAAATCTCATCCTCGTAATGATGATTATGATGGTGATTATGATTATAATAAGGACGATGATGATGACGACGATGATGATGATATTAATCCTTTCTATTATAGGCACATGTCCAGCAATTTTGGGTGAGGGAATAAGTTGATTACAACGACCCTAGTGTTTGTTTGGTACTTATTTTATTGACCCCAAAAGGATGAAATGCGACGTTGACCTCAGCAGAAATTTGAACTCAGAATGTAAAAATGGATGAAATAGCAGTAAGCATTTTGTCCGGCATCCTAATAGTTCTGCCAGCTTGCTATCTTAATAATAATAATAATAATAATAATAATAATGGAGCATGAGATGAAGGGGGTTTAATGAAAATAGGTTGCATAAGGTGTGGAGTTTTATATACGATCAGATGAAGGAAAAAGATTGTATGTGATAAAAGGTGTACATGGATGATAATTTTCCAGATACAAGAAGACCTCAAGGCCAATCAGAGAGCACCACAGATCCAAGATAACACTGGCCACCAAAAGCAAATACCTTCTTACTGTTGATCAACCTACAGCTGCTTGCCAAGACTAGTTCTATACTCTCTCAACATTTTAGCCATAATCACACACCATTATAGAAGAGTGTTTCTCTTAACAGCTTTACCTACCTTCCTTAGCAGAACTTTAAGATGTCACTGAATAAGTGCATGCAAAATGGTTTCATCACTTTACTCGATCTTGTCCAACCTTGTCTGAAGGCTCTTCCTGTTGAGTTTCATTCAAACCTACAGTGTTTGACCTGAAAAGCTTCTGAAAGAGAGAAGCCAGTTTATTCTCGTTGACATCTGGAGTTTCTACAGATTATATTTGTCTGACTGATTCAGGCTGGTGATTGCCTGACAACATTCCATAATTTACTCTATGTTGGTTTTCCTTGATTCAAAGCTGCATGACACTCAAAGAGATGGGCTGCAGCAAGATATGCCACACAAACCAAAACCACATCACTGTCTAGGAATCTCTGTAGGTAGTGCAGCTGCAATGTATATCAGTGTCAGACACTGCCTACAGGCTTAGTGTAGTAGATAAAGGTGCAGTGCATTCACTTAGAGATTTTGAGTTCAGTTGCAGGCAAGGCACTAAGATGAATCGCAAGACACCTGAATAAGGCTGGAACCTACACAGCCAAAACATAATAAAAGCAAAAACCAAGATGAGGACACCTTTCCAGCTAATGATAAGTAAATGTTACAATGTTTCAATGTCCTTAGGTGGTTAAAACAATTATTCCATATGTAATTGCTTCAGTTTCAATAGGCCGTCTCAGATTAAGTGGCTTACCAAACAAGTATGATCCCATCCATCTGTCCATTTTCTCTGCCAGATATTCCAGGAAGGGTCATAGAGGTAGAGTCCTCAGGCTTCCCTTCCATAGGGTCCTATCAGAAGCAGCTGTCATTAAATTTTCTGGCTAGAATTCCAAGCTTGACCACTGAAACTATAGATATTATCCAAATATCTCACTCAGGAAATAGATTACAAAGGCAGCTGGTAATAGCTATTGCTATACATCATATGTTCTTGGATTGCTCAAGACAGGTGGAAAGTGAGGTATATTTATCATCTCCACTTTTGTTCACAGTGAAAGAGTGCAGCATAAAGTAATGAAATTTACTTGAAATTTAATCAGCCATTTGTTTACGTTATACATTATAATTTCATTATTTTTGTTAACTATTATATTATTCATAACATTATGCATTACAGATTAACTATAGTTAATTTTACTCATTGTATAAATTGCCAAAATCAAGTTACAAGTGACTGAAATGCTTCTGAATGCTTTTTTTAAATATTTGTTCAGCCATCAAACATTTATGGATATAATGAAAATAAAGCTACATCATATTTTCATTCACCTTTTGTTTCCATCAACATTTTATGCATATATGTAGAGTTGCATAAGTTGTGTTCTCAGAATTAGTTCGTACACTGTGGTATTGCTATTGTAATGAAAGATATGTAAACACAGCAACCATAAATCTAAGGATATCAAACTGACATAAAAATTGTGGATTTGGCAGTATGAGTAGAGAAACAAAGTGATATTCAATTGTCTTTTTACCTTCAAAGTTGAAATCTCATCGCAGCTGACTTTGCTTTTCATCTTCCTGTGTTAGTAAGTACCAGTCTAGAAATTATTTTCACTGTGGAAAGTGGAAGTATGGAACTCAAAAAACAATGTAAGGGAAACTTTGTTTCAAATTAGTTACTAAACTATATATATTGTGCACTTTTCCTTCTACTAGTAAAGCCAAATGTGTATGTGTACACACACAAATGCATGCATACATACATACATACATATATACATGGTTACAAATATACATACATGATGGCTGCAAATTGGTTTGATGTGGTTATTCGGTCCTGCTAGGGACCATTCATTTATATAGATGTATACAGCATCTTCTAGTAGATGTTACTGTATTATTTTGGTGAACATCCCTGCTTTCACAATTATTATGCTGATCTTTTTTGATATAAAATAACAATTTTCATAAAGGTTAGGAAGCTAAGGTAATATTATATAATACAATACTGTACAATCATGTAACACGATACTATACATACATGCATACATATACATTGCATACTATAAATAAATCAAAAGTAGTGTGTATGATGTTTCTACAGAATATCGACATTGAAAACTGAGTTGGATTTGAACATAAATGAGTGTTTTGTCCCAGTATTTTAAAAACCATAAAGGTCTGTAAATTAGATGCTTTAATTTCTGTAGGTATCAAGAATGAAAATATTGCAAGATTTTCATTGAGTGCATAAGCAGGAGAAAAAAATGGGAAAATTCTGTGAAATTAATTTAGGCTTCAGAAACTTACATCTTTCAAATGATATTTGTTACATACAAATGCATGGAAATATGCTTATGAAGTGATCCATTCAATCTCCTCCATTCTGCTTTGAGAAGAGTAGTTTAGATCTAGGATGATTGATAGCTAAATATAGAAACATATTACAAGATAGATATGTTAAGAAAATTAAGTAGGAAAGAGATTGTTAGTTGTATGTCATACTGACAGAAAATGCAGTTAAGGAGTTTAATATGCTGTCAGTATTAACTGGTGAAAAGAATCATAGAAATTGGTAACTGGATGTATAAACAGAAATGGAGGGTTGGAGAATATGAAGAGGAAGATAGACAGAAATAACATGAGATGTGTAAGAAGATAACTAACAAAATACAAGGCTTGTAAACAATCGTCTTTGCTGATGGCAAATGTAGGGGTTTTAACTATCTCTATTGATTCATATATATCGGTAGAAGAGTTTGGCTAATGAGAAAATAAAGCAGCAAAGTGAAATGATCTAAATATGGAATTCTGCAATGGAATTGTGACAAAAGAATGAAGCTGAAATTAGAGGCAACAGCATGAATTAATCTGACCATTACAAAATGGAATATAGATAATAAAACACAGCATACCAGTTGAAGTTATGTCTTTAGGTGTAAGTGCTTGGGGCTAAGGTTAAAATGGACAAGGTGCCTTAATTATTGGTCGATTACGTTTCATAAAAAGGCTCATGTAAGTAAGATTATGATGGTGTAGATGTTGAAGTACAGTGGAAATTTGTTAAAAACAGATTTAATTAATGCTAGGAATATTTTTGGATTTAACCATAAAGAGAAGCAATAATAAAATTGATTTTGTATGTTAAAGGATATGGGAATGTTGTAGAGAGATTATTTATAATGGAGAGAAGATAAACATTCTCATAGGTTCTGGTGATGGTGGCAACTTGTTACTTTGATAAAATGTTTTGTGTCTGAAACTTGCTTTTCTTTTCATTGTTATCAATATTCTACTCATCACCAATAATTTTGCTACTATTCTCACTGTTATACAACAGGTCAGTATTACTATTGTTATTATTGTAGATATTACCTCCTACAATATATCTAACTTTAGTTTCTTTATGCTTCGATGAGATGCTTCTACTATCTGTGGCCCCACCAATTTACATACATTCCAGTATTCTTGAATCATTTTCATGGGTTTACTTTACTGAATGTTTTATCATGTCAACAACACATAAAATTCAGTGATACTGTCGGTGCTTGCTGCAAGCAAATGAGTATGACTTTTGGGGGAATTACTTCATATTGTATAACTACTTGAACCATTTCTAACTGGGTACTTCTTCAGTTATAACTATACATTGTGCTAAGTGTTATTTCAATTGATATATTGCGAATGTTGTCATTATCGTCTTGATCCTCATTACCACTCTATCATCATTGTCTTCATAGCCATCGTTGTCATCATCATCGTCGTCATCGTCATCACCATCATTATCATAGTCATCATCAAGCATTTATTTTCTCCTAACAAGTTTGAATACAATATGTTTATCATACTGCATATGATTACAGTCTTTCATAATCTCAGTTTTGAGATTTAACTTCACCATTCTTGTCCATGTTTACCTCAATTTTTTTCCCCTGAGCATACAAGCTCCAAAACACAACAGATTATTAAACATGTTCCACATCTACTTTAGCTGCAGACATCTTGGGTGTCTTCAGTGGAGTCTACTTTTTTTGCAAGCATTCAGGCTAAGTCTTTGGTTTGAGGATATCTTTCACCAGTCTCAGAGGCCCTGTGTTAGGTTATGGACATTGTTTTACCTCCTGTTTAATATATACATATATATATATACATACAGGGTGTTTCAAAATATTTGATATCATTTACAATGTAAATATCACAGAAACTACAGAGTCAAAGCAAATGAAACTAAACAGGTTTGATGTTGAGCAACATAAGATTTATTTATCCAAATTTGAATGAGAAATTCAAACGTATGTTCAATATGTGCACCGCCTGAGGCATGGTACATGTTAAGTCAGTAGACCAGCTCCTCCCAAACACACTGCAGCATGTCTTGTGTAACAGTCTCCAATGTGGTAGTGATTCTCTGCTGGAGTTCCTCTAGGTTTGCAGGAAGTGGGGGAATATAGACCGGGCACTTCACATAGCCCAAGAGAAAAAAATCACATGGTATCAGGTCAGGTGAACATGACAGCCATTTCAACAGCACATTGTCTTCATCACCAGCACACCCAATCCATCTCTCTCGCAGATTGTCATTGAGATAAGCCTGCACCATGAGCTTCCAGTGAGGTGGAGCCCCGCCCTGTTGAAAAATGAAGTCTTCATGTCCATTTGTAATGAGCTCATCCATTAGCCTGTTCTGAAGCATTTACAAATAAACATCGCTTGTCACATATCTCTCAAAGAAAAACGGGCCATGAAGATGGTACAGAACACATTCACTTTTGGTGAGTCCCTCTCATGTTCAATTGTAACAAGGGGATTTTCTTTGTCCCAAATGTGAACATTATGCTTATTGACTTTGCCATTCATATGAAATGTGACCTTATCACTGAAAACAAGACATTCCTTGAACTTGGCTTCTTCAAGTTTCTCTTACATATCAACACAGAATTGTTTGTGCTTTCACTTGTCATCTGCCGTTATGGCCTGAATGAGTTGCAGCTTGAAGGGTTTCATTAGAAAGCATTTCCTCAGGACACGCCAAACTCTCATTGGAGGAATCTGGGTTTCCAGATTTGTTCTTCTTATGGACTTTTGGGCTTTGCAAAAGTTTTTGGTGAACCTACTTGACCATCTCTTCTGATGTTAGTGGTCGTCCAGATCCTTTTGCCCTGCACAGACAGCGTTCCTCTTTGAATTTTTTCGTGCCATGTCCAAATATGCATTGCCATTGGTCACTTTTTTGAGAACTCTCTCACAAATGCATGCTGTACAGTACTGTTCAACTGTGTTCGAACATAGTCCAACACACAAAATGCCTTTTGTCTTCCAGTGAATGCCATTTCCATACCTGAAAAGATAAACATATCAAACATTAAACATAAAATTTTGACCAGTTTCAATACATGCTTTTAAAATTTGAAGTCATTTGAACAAGAACTGGCAAAGTTATTAGATTGCAAAATAATATCAAATTGTTTGAAACACCGTGTATAAATATATATATATATATATATATATATATATATATATATATATATATATGGCACGTAAAAGCACCCATTACGCTCTTGGAGTATTTGCCATTAGGAAAAGGTATCCAGCCATAGAAAACCATGCCATTTTTTGTGTTGGCCCAGATTATTCTGTTAACAATTATCACAACATTGTTATAGAATTAATTGCACTTGTAAGACTTTAATTTAGAAATAAGAACTTACATGCATGTAAAGGAAATAGTTACTACCATATCTTCACTACCTTTAAGTAAGAGTAAATTTAATAATAAATAACCGGAAATTATTATTACCATTCCTCACTTGTTTAATTTATATAGTTTTTGCTGTAATTGCATAATGTTTTTCTCTAAGACTTAATATCATTATAACCTAGAAAGCAATATATTTAGCAGTAACTGACTTAATATATATCTTATAATATTGAAAATATATTTCAAAATGACAATTATTTTGAATAATATCATTACCTTACAGATTTCAACAATTATCACTGAATACTTCCCATTTTGAAAAGCATGCGATGAACATTAAATAATGCTAGGCAATTAAAGGAGATTTCATCATTAAAAGTAATTTATAATAACTGCA
This sequence comes from Octopus bimaculoides, assembly GCF_046866305.1. Lineage (NCBI taxonomy): Eukaryota > Metazoa > Mollusca > Cephalopoda > Octopoda > Octopodidae > Octopus > Octopus bimaculoides. Next base: position 30,648,695 of record NC_142931.1, read on the forward strand.
GTACAAAAAGAATGTAGAAGCTTTTTGAAGTATTTTGCACATTCACAAAGTTGACTTTGTTGTGTAGAAAAGTGAAATAGCATATAGAGTAACATATAAAAATGTGTTTAATTATAATTGATATCTTTCATCTGAGATAAGAAACACCTGTTTTACATTACTGACAAGAGACAATCACAATATTTAAAACAAAAGCAATAGTTGATAATAACCAGATGCATTGTTAGTTAATACTATTTGTGTAAATTATTATTGCAACTTGTATTTAACTGGGAAATATTGCTAAAGAACTTGATAGTTAAAATTTTATACTCAGGCATTCAACTTAATTTCATAAATAAATTAATGAATTATTCTTTTTCTTTCTTTTTATATGACACATACATGTTCTTTATGTAGAATAAAGAAACAAATTAACTTTCAATTTGGAAACCACATTATTCAAGTTTTATATTTGGTTAATATATAATCATGAGAATATTGGGCTTTTTTACACCCTTATTGCTCATTAAATATGTTAACATTAACTTAGAGATAATTTTTAATGCAATGTCACATTCTAATTATGTATTTTTTTAACTTGTTCTATTTTACTCACACTAACAAATTAAAAGCTTGTTCATTGACTTCATTATTCTTTCATAATTACTCTGACAAGTATATAGAAATTTAAGCTTTGGTGAGAAGGTCAGAATAAGACTGAAACATTTTCAATGATATCTCCCAGATCAGCCCTCCACCAGAAAAAAAAAAGTGGAAGTATATTTGTTATAGACTAATACAGTTTTGACCTCACTGTGTAACTGTTTCTAGTTGTTTTAATAATAAGTATGTTGACACTTACTTAAGTGTTATTTTTTATGCAGATGTGGTCTGTGAGTTATTTACTTTAAATAATTCTAGTTTTACATGTCAACAAAGATATTCAGTGAGTCTGTTAGCAGTACTCCAAAAAGTATAAAAATATATATTATGCTGATAAGGTCAGAATAAATCCGAAAGGTACCCACACAAAAAAATTAATAAAAGATATCATTATCGTTTTTTTTTCTCCTTATATGCTTTGTATTTTTAGTTAGACCTTAAATATTCTATGTATTAATAATATTGATGCTAAGTGGAGTGGAATTTTGCTGTGCAGAAGCTTGTCATATATATTTTTCGTTTAATCTATTAGTGACCTATTTCTCTCATCTGTTATAAAGTAAACAAATTCAATCAATTTATTTGCTATTTATCATATTTTTAGCTGAGTTTATTGAGATAAATAAATTAAATAATTCGTTGGGTGGTAAAATGAACACCAGAAAAACTATTTCAATTAATTATGCCTTAGTATAGGCATAGGTATGGTGATACACTGGTGTGGTAGTGTGGTAAGAAGCTTGTTTCCTTGCGTTGTTGTTTTTATTCTTGTGCTTGTTCTTGTTTTTTTTAGATTTATATGTATGTATATATATAGGGGGAGAATTCACAAAAAAAAACAAAAGACAAAAACAATTGGTGTAGAAAACAAACAGATGTATTAGTATAATGCTTGGGGAGTGAAAAAGTTTTTAACGTTTCGAGCCTACGCTCTTCCACAGAAAGGAACTCAGAAAGAAACAAGGAGAGAAAAAAGAATGTGTAGTGGCTAGCAATCTATCATGGCGAATGATATATATATATATATATATATATATATACAGGATACGCACATACTCACATAATCAAAGTTTAGATTTAAGATTAAAATCTAAACTGTGTTTTGGGTATGTCCCTAGTAGTATGTTGGCAAAGCATGTTCACTGCTTACGTCTACCTGGCATTATCCATGATAATTGCAGTCGTCACTGTATCTACATTAGGAGTTCCTCAGAGCACGTTGAATATAGTAGAAACAACTAATACGGAAAATAGAGTATACTGGAAACTTTATTTATTGCAATGATCCTTTCGACAGTTCCTGCACCACTCTCTTGTGGGTGGGAAATTATACAATGAATTCCAATGTATCTTGCAGTGCAGAAGCATTTCTTTGAGTGATATAACTTGGTTTCTCATTACATAAGGGACGTTTCACTCTTAAGCTTAACTAAAGCATGTTGAGAGTAGTCATATCTAAAATATATGACTAATATCAACATGCTTTAGTTAAGCTTATTTAATGATAAACCACGTTATATTTAATGAGAAACTATGTTATATCACCTGAAGTGATGCTTTTGCACTGTAGGGTACATATGAATTCATTGTATAACTTCCCACTGACAAGAGAGCAATGAAGGATGTGTCAAAATGATCGTTGGGATAAATAAGATTTCCAGTATACTCTATTTTCCATATGAATTGTTTCTACTATATATATATATATATATATATATATTATGAAGATGTGCTTGCATAGCAAGTGACGTGATCTGAGAGTATGTGCCAAAACAAAAACTATTGCTGCGTGGAAGGTGTTTAAAAGCCATTTAAAAACACACAAAAACTGTTAGATTCAATTCAACATTTAAATTTAATTTGCCAAACTATTTTCGTCACTTTGAGACCATGACCTGTTCACTGACAAAATTCCATGCTGCATTTTTTTGTGTTTTTAAATGGCTTATAAACACCTTCAATTCTGCATTATATATATATATATATATATATGTACACATACACACACACACACACATTTATATGTATATATTTTGGGAGTAGACTGAAGCTGTAAAAAGCCTTTTGTATATATATGTGTGTATGTACTTGTGCCCGTATAGCTGCTTGTGGATGTGCCTGTGAGAATGTTTACATTCTGAGTTTCATAAGCAAAAGCTAAAGACAGTGATGTTTCTTAAGATTTCCTAGTCAGTAAAGCATCTAGTAGCTCTGAACTTTCAAAGATGACTGTTATGAAAATTCTATTGATTGAAAAATAGGTAAGGAAGGGCAGCCACCTGTAAAGTAATACTTCATCTATGTGCATTCATCTAACCCATGCTAGTATGGAAAAATACTAAAGCAAATGAAGGAATATAAACATACACCTCACATCAATGCATAGATACATATACACCTCCACGTGTGTGTGTGTGTGTGTGTGTGTCTGAGATTCGCTATTATCACTTTATTCATGCACACACGTAAACACTGAGTGGTGCCTGGTTATTTCAGTTATTATCCATAGGGTAATTTTACTGAAAATATCAACAGATTTGAGAAGTGTGATAATTTAATATATTTATATAAACATCTGGCTTACATGTATATATATATATATATAAATAGATAGATATACACATATATATTCATGTGTGTACATGCGTGTTAGTATATCTGCATGTATGAATGCAGGTATATATTCATTCATATATATATATATATATATATATATATATATATATATATATATATAAACACACACATATATAAAAGAATGCGTCCATGTATGTGTGTGTGTATACATGCATTCTTTCTTATTCTATTTTTCTCTCTCTCTAAATATATATTGTATATAATAATAGCGGAGACATTTTGTATCTAGCCATGATATATAAATATAAATATTGAATGGTGAACATTTGAAAAGGTAATGCAATATATTTCTTCATGGGAGTTGAACCATAAATCTCTTAGGAAGCATGAAAAACTGCTCTTCACTATATGATGATGACATCACCATTTTGGTCATTGAATTATGATGCATGCACATTTTTATCAGTTTTATGTAAATTTATCTTATGCTTGCTAATATGCATGATGCATTTAGTGTTTACCCTATAACATAAATTATTTGCATGCTAGATTGTTACATATTTTTTATGCTATAGCATCACTTTTTGATGAATAGATTAGAATTCAACCCAACAAATATGAAATAATAGCTGGTTATTGTATGATTTATATCAAGGGAATGAAAGTATTTTTATTAGATATTAATTTCATACATTAGCTCAAAGCAAAAAAAATTGAGGAATGAATATATTTGATTTATTGAATTGAACTCAATAAATGTCTGGTTCCTATTTCTCTTTACACCACATAGTAATGAGGGCGGGCTTTACTGATTCCAGTTTAGAAGACTTTTGAGATGAGTGGGTGGGAGGGAGGAGGTGTCTTCAAACCAGAAGCCTGGCCCTAATGTTTGCAGCACATTGGATGTCATTCAAGGCATCATAGAACCAGTTGATGGTGTTAAACTAGACAATAGATTAAGTCTACTATCTATGTAAGATATAGCAGGATTTGAACTCAGAATGCAAAGTACCGAGACAAATGCCTCAAGGTTTCCTCTCTAATGCTCTAACAATATTACCAAATTATTGCCCTAGATTGGTACTCTGTTCAATCATCTAAGGATTAAAAAATATCTAAATAAACTATGATGAGATTTGAACTTAGAATGCAGGGAGTTTGAACAAAGAATTTTTTTATCTGATGTTCTGACAACTCTGGTAATTTGCCATCTATGTTAACTCCAAGAAAAAATAAAGTGTAAGTCTGAACCCAGTGAAACTGAACTCTGATTATTGACAAATTGTAAATACAAATGTTTGACTCTATGCTAGTGACATTAGCTGTCACTTAGTAACTATCACATGATCATGCGAATGACACAGTTTCCAGTTTACTGTCAATGATAATGCATAAACAAAGCATTTTCATTACCACAGCGAGACAGTATTGTGCAATTTTTAAAAACATGCAGATACATACCTAAATGTTAAGAATTGCTAAAGGATTGTCTAGGGTGATGTAATTGTTGTGCAGAAAATAGTGGAACTTGCGTATTTGCTTCTTGGGCTTAGAAGAAAAGTTAGCTGTGAGGTATTCGGTACAGTACTCTATTCTTTGACTGCCTTTTTATCTATTTTAAAATTATATATTTGTTTCTTTTTAATTAGATAGAGGAAAAATTTTATTTTATATTTTCTTTGTAAATTGAATGTCTTTTAGCTAATGGAACAATTCCAAATTTAATTATATTGCAGTCCATGTATTTGCATATACATACAGGTGTCAAATAGTTTAATGGAATTTGTTTGCAAAATGCAGATTTTATATTCTTGGGTGCCCCCTTTTATATATAGTGTCCAGGTTCATTGCATTTCCTATGGCATCTGCAAGTGTGTTTACATCTGGATGTGTTTCTTTTATGGAGTCACTACCATATACAAGGATTACAGGCTGATATTAATTTCCATATAATGCTACGACCTTGATTAACCTAATTTCAAAATAAATGTGCAGAGTTTGAAATAGCAGCATGGAAAACAGACATCAGAAGTACATGATGAGGAGGGCTACATCATAATTATCGTCGTTGTCACTACTGTCATCATCGTCATTGACGTCGGTGGCATCATCATCATCATCATCATTTATTGCTGTCATTTGTGATCTTTTTTGTGTGGGCGAGCATCTTGAGGTTGAATTTCTTCACCTCTACCTGTAATGTTTTTCCACTAGGCACTTTGTAATTCAACAGTGAGCATCATATGTATGACATATCCATATGAGCACAGCCATGTTTCTTACATATATCTATAGCTCATTTTTGCTCTATCGATCATGTGCTTTAATGTAATACATTAAGCAGATCGTGCTCACTTAATTTCTTTCAGACTATGTACATTGCTAACAAGCTGATACATACGTTTCACAAACATGCAGCACTTTTGTACACAAGCATCACACAATTTACTCTTCATTTTGAAAAAAACATCCCTTAATTGCAAGTAGTAGTATTGTTCTCCAAGCACTCTCCATCTTCTTCCATTACTCACTGCTATACTTTTAGAGTACTTCCACTGATAATTATGTCACATGGGAAGAGAAGCTGCCAACTATTTAGGTGTTTTCGCTTTAGGTGTTTTCGCTCAATAAACACTCACAACACCCGGTCTGGGAATCGAAACGGTGATCCTATGACCGCAAGTCCACTGCCCTAACCATTGAGCCATTGTGCCTCCACAAAGATAGCAGTAATTTCTTGGATACTCTTATGAAAATAATACTAATATCAATGGGTCATAAGAGAATTACCATAATCATGTTAGTAATATATTCTACATATATGAATGCGCATGCACGCACACACATACACACACACAGTCATACATATCGAAATGCAGTAAGAATTTTAAACTAATTTCATGGACACAACTGATAAAAACCAAAATTTAATGTCAACTGATCATTAACAATGAATATAAATCAGGATCCCAATAAACTAACAACGATCTTTAGCAGCAAACTATGATGATTTATCACAGATAACTCGGAAAAGTTAATGAATTTATAAATAAATGAGTAAAAATAGTAAATTTATTCAATTCAATCTGTCTTTAACATCCTGTAATGAATTCATCCATTCACACAAACTAACTTATATTTACCTTGTTTTGTTATCTGCTTCCACAAATCTGACTGTTCTTATTCTTTTTCGATACCTTTCTAATTCCTTCTACATTTTCTTCAGGTTTTCCTCTTCCTCCCTATCACTATCATCTTATTCATTTTTTAACATCATTATCATCACACCCCACTTTTCTTCTCCTTCTCCTCCTTCTTCTTCTTCTTCTTCTTCTTTTTCTTCTTCTCATTATCATTATTATTATAATTATTATTGCTGTTATTATTATCATTATTATTATTATTATTTGTTATTTCAATCCTATTCCTTATTATCACCACTCTTTCTTTTAAATGGCTTGATTCTAAATGGATTTTCTCTGAGAGATGATCTAGCTTTGATATGGCATTCAATCAACCAGCTTGTTATAGAATATCTGCAGAATATAAAATTACTTCTGGGAAAATTCAGAATATTATTCTACAGAAATATTTGTAGATATGTTAAATAATTCTATTTCCCAAAAGAGTTGTTGAATTTGTGATGCAGCTTTATTTCATCATCATCATTACCAACAGCACCAGCACCAGCAGCAGCAGCACCACCACCACCACCACCACTGCCACCACAACCACCACCACTGCCACCACAACCACGACCAATGCCACCACCACCACCACAACCACCACCACTGCAGCCGCTGCCAACGCCACTCCTGCCACCGCCGCCGCCGCCACCACCACCTCCACCAACACCAACACAACTACTGATGTGTTATTCTATTTTACATTTTTCAAAAATATAATTTTGTTTCTTTGTGAGTATTGTTCAAAAGCTATTTCATATCAAATTTATAGTAAGATAAGAAGATAAATATATTTTTTTTTAAATGCAGTTCATTTCTAACTTGATATTGCCAAGATAGATAACAATTTTAAAGAAAATAGCTAGAAATTGGCATCATACAAAATCAGAAACATAAGCTTATTGTATAAGAAACTAAAAATCAACAGAAGAAAGAAGTAGATTTTCATGCTTATAATATACTAGTCTGATAACTATGAAATTAAGATGATCCATAAATGGATAACAGAATAATCTCTTTCCCATATAACAGCAAAAAGTTATTTTCCTCTCAAATTTTCACTGAATTTTTGCTCTTTAACATTGCAGGAGCTCTGTAGTTGCAAGGACATATCTTTAACAGTGTAAATGTATCATTGCTGTGATTATTGAATTACTGCTCTAATTATTAATACTGGTAAAATGCACCCATGTTGGCGACACGTAAAAGACATCTGAGCTAGTGACATGTAAAAGGCACCCATGCTGGGGGAACGTAAAAGGCACCTGTGCTGGTGACACATAGAAGGCACCCAACACATTCTGTGGAGTGGTTAGCATTAAGCAGAGCATCCAGCCAAAGAAACCATGCCAAAATCAGACTGGAACCTGGTACAGCTTTCCAGCTTACCAGATCCAATCAAACAGTCTAACCCATGCCAGCATGGAAAACAGACATTAAATGATGATGATGTGTGATGATTTTTTATTAGGTGAGCTGGCAGAATCATTAATATGCTCGCCCAGATTCTTAGTAGCTTTTCTTTCAACTTTACGTTCTAAGTTCACATGCTGCTGTGTTGATGTTTCCTTTTTATGCTTGCTGCATTGATAAAATAATTACCAGCTAAGTACTGTAGTCAGTTCAACTAGCTCTTTCTCAAAGAAGCCAATTGATTGCATTAATATCATCATCATTATCATCACTTTTTCTTGCTTGCATGTGTCACGCTGAATATATCGAAGTAAATTTTTACAGCTGGATGCCCTTCCTGTCACTATTCCTCAGCTGTTGCTATGCAAGGTAATATGCTTCACCACAGTTAACATATGTTTTCCACAGAGGTCTGTCAAGGAACAACCTCATGTGGGATGATGGTGGTGCACATTTCCAATCATCTAGACAAGGGTTGACCACAGATGAAAAATTTACTTTGAAATGTGCCAGCAAAACTGAGAGCTACTTATTCACAAAAGCAATCGTCCAGTCTCAGACTAAATTCACCAGTGTCCAAAAGTTTGTATGATGTTCAAACAATATTTACAAGAATTATAATTGAAGTGGTCAGTGAATATAAGACAGACCTTGCCTTTAGAACATTTGCAATATATGACACAGTCTTCAGTGGAAACATTTAGATTCTCTAGATTAAGCATCAGAGCTTCTTGTAGTACTTTATCAAACAGATTGAGATAATTTCTTTTCTTTTGAGAATTTGCTTCCAAAATCCTTTGGGATAAATGTGATACTTATATACATTTTATAATTTCTCCATATGGCCATTCTTATCTTATCATAACTCCTTAACTTCTTCTGTGCCCTACAAACCAAGTGAAACTCCCAGCTATCTTAATTGCTCTTGCCTCATTTTTCAACTGAAGCACATTAAATCTTCCATCATTTCTCTATGCAGATTTCACAGCTAAAACTGTTAACTTCTTTTCAAAATATGTTGAAATGCATTTTCTCCAAGACTTCTAAAGTTGGACATCATAACTACCACTATATTCTTTTAGTGTGGTGGCGCAATGGCCCAGTGGTTAGGATTGCGGTTTCAATTCCCAGACCGGGCGTTGTGAGTGTTTATTGAGCAAAAACACCTAAAGCTCCATGAGGCTCCGGCAGGGGATGGTGGCGAACCCTGCTGTACTCTTCCACCACAACTTTCTTTCACTCTTAGTTTCTGTTTCTGTTGTGCCTGTAATTCAAAGGGTCAGCCTTGTCACACTGTGTCATGCTGAATATCCCCGAGAACTACGTTAAGGGTACACGTGTCTGTGGAGTGCTCTGCCACTTGCACGTTGATTTCATGAGCAGGCTGTTCCGTTGATCAAATGGAACCCTCGACGCCGTTAGTGACGGAGTGCCAGCAACAACAATTCTTTTAGCAATGGAAACAATTTCTCTTCACATTATCCAGTGCAGCCAAATGGTTGCTACAGCATTAATATTTACCTCAAAGCTCCATAGTTTCTTTAACTATCAATTTTCATTCAATTCATAATTGTATTATAAAAACATGAAGTAGAATTGATTATGTTTATGAAAATGTTTGTATTTCTCTTGTTTATATCTCTTTACTACTGAGCTGCAAATGTTCAATGTTCACCATACACTTTTGATTTTTTTTCAGTAATATAAAGCATCCATGCCTTTCTTACCTAGCTTTATAACTTACTCCTGAAATTAGTGTGTTTGATTTATAGAACAACAGCAATCATCATTATCATCATCATCATCATCATCATTTAATGTTCATATTCCATGCTGACATGGGCTGGGAAGTATGACAAGGATCGAATGAGTCTAGGATTGCATCGTATTCCAGTGTCTGTCTTGGCATGGCTTCTGCAGCTGGAACAAAATAAATGATAAGTATTTTAACCATCCTATGATATGTAACCTCATCAATTACAAGTAAAATAAGAAACTCTACAGAACAATTACTGTGCTGTAGTTATTGTTTTAATAAAATAAATTATCTTACTAAATCCCTAGTTCATTATTTGTTAAATATACACACACCTATTTTATTTTTATAATTGCATTTAACTGCATTCTTCTGATTTTCAAATACAGGAGCACATATTTATTCTCTGTACTAATATCGTGACACTTAAATACTTGTACACATAACTGTAGCTTATTTTTCTCTTCCTACCCATATATTTCCTTTCCCTCTTCGCTGATTTCTTCTTCTTTCGTTTTACTCCCACACACACTATCTCTCATTATGTCACATAATTGCTATTTATATTTTCATTATGATCTCTGTCAGATACTTATTGCTTCACTGTCTTTCCCACAATCTTTTCTTCCTTCTTTCACTTACATACTTAATCTCAATTATTTGTAATTCAAAAGTCATCTAATGCAATTGATAGAAGGTAATTTATTGATATTTTCATTAATAAATATATGTATATACATCTGTGTTTTTTATATATATATATATATATATATATATATATATATATATATATGGATATACATGTGCATACAGGAGCATATATGTATGAACGTTTTTATGCATATTCAATAATACATAAAACTATAGAAGTTTGTTTCCATGGTTATAATTTTCTGAGATATTTGATACACTGGAGGTATATTGAAGCACATTTAACTCTTGTCATGCCAGTCCTCTTGAGATTGCCCTAGGTTCTATGATATAAGCTTTCTGTTTTAAAGTGATCAAAATCAAATTATTCCATCAACATTTCATGTTAATTTATGTTCCAAACACAAAATTGATGATAATAAAGTTATTTTACTAAATTCTTTGTTACTTCCAAAATTAACTGAAACAAAACAGTGCATTTGAACAGAAATATGTAGTTATTGTTTTAATAAAATAAATTATCTTACTAAATCCCTAGTTCATTATTTGTTAAATATACACACACCTATTTTATTTTTATAATTGCATTTAACTGCATTCTTCTGATTTTCAAATACAGGAGCACATATTTATTCTCTGTACTAATATAGTGATAATAAAGTTATTTTACTAAATTCTTTGTTACTTCCAAAATTAACTGAAACAAAACAGTGTATTTGAACAGAAATATGCTAACAGAGGAGCGAAAGGAAAATAGTAGCTTATACATTCCTAAGTGCATTGGCAAACTATATGAAGTGAATAAACCAGCCATTTTCAATTCCAGGTTGAATACGTTTCTACATTTTATAAGTACCAAAATAGCCATTTCCCTCCCTCTGTGGAGAAAAGATCTTCCTCTTGTTCTCTTCAACTTTTGTCGTTATATCTACTCATGAAAACAGCCCTTGTATATGTATAGTTAAATTAAATTTGATATACTTAATATATACTTAAATTTGATATACTTAATCAAGCAAACTAGAAATAACTATGTAGTGAAGAGGAAAAGTCATTAAATTCCTGACAAGTATTATATTATTTGGGCAAGTAAAGAAGATAATTCTGAACTTATCAGACTTTTGTGACATTGTCAAAGAAAAATAGACTCTCCTGCATTTCTTCTCCTATGTATGATCTCTTCCTTTTTTAATTACTTAAATCCTTCCTTTGAAGAAGGAGTTGGTTTCTAACAAAGATACAAAGTTCCATCATTGGAATGTAGGTATCAGAAACAGTCACATTTTAAACTTGAGAAAATTGTTGCATATTTTTATTGTTCCACTTAAGAATTTTATTTGTAATATATGTTATTTGGTTGATTTCTTTCATCTGAAAAACCTAGCTTATCCAAATTGTCACATAGACTTTTACTCACAAAACCAAGTGTACAAATCATCATTGGTATAAATGTGAATTTATGATATGGATATAGAAACTGGAGGTCTTAAAGCAGTTTTCCATAGTTATCCTCTTTTATTCACACCAGCAGGACAGCTGACCTCTAAGATGGCACATACCTTTTCTTGTCAGTCCCAATTAACAATATCCAGCTTTTTATGCTTACACTTGATTGATGTTTTGATGGGAATGTTCCACCAGTATTCCTTGTGTTGATGTTTGTGTATGTATTCAATAGCAGAAGGATTTTCTCTCTTTATTCCAGGACAATCTTTTACCTGAATGGCATTGTATACTGTTTTTTTGCAACAGCATTGTGTTGCATAGGGAGGTAGTACCTTGATGGCATTTTTAGACAGCTGTTAATCACACCAGTGATGTCTTTCACAGAAATAGGATATATTCTATATATTCTACATTTTTAGTTACATCTTGAAGCTCCAAGGGCTTCACACTCCTTCTTGTTTATTAGGTATTTTGTATGAATCTCCTGTTCTTAAATTGCAAATGCATGGCCTTCAAACTGTGATGTGATGTAGCAGTCATGAGTCCAAGAGAGGCTGTGCTTCATCTTTTATTTTTAACTTGTTTCAGTCATTTGCCTGTGGCTATGCTGGGGCACTGTCTCATGTCGATATTACTGTCTTCTTCAAGTCTTCTTAAGATGACCAAACATTCATCTGTTGTCAACACTTGAATCTTATATTGACTAATTTTAAGCTATTAGTTGGTAACTCTATATCATAATTTTTATTGAAATTTTACTTTTACTGAATTTCTTACAGAAATGTAACAGATGACTCTCCTCACAGTTATTGCACTGGAGTAATTCTTCATTCAACAATTGTTCAGTAATATTCAACCATCACATCAGCATTTAGCACTTGTACAACCAATGATTCCAATATGTGAGGCTCATTAATAGAAATAAACTTTTTGTATCATCCAATGTCAGTCAGTCTTTTTGGGAACTCATGTCTGACACACTACTTAACATCACTGCTTCTGAATGTGAAAGTTTGAGTATTGTAAATCTAAACCATAAATATTCATATATATATATATATATATATATATATATATATATGAATATTTATGGTTTCTGCTGATAGGACTTGCTGACAGGACTTTACCAATAGGACTTGCTTTCTATATTGTGTCTATGTATAAGCTTTTTATGTTTCTATACTTTTTACTTAGATTTCTTATATATTTTTTATATTTTTTACATAATTATAGAGTTTATGCTTTGTATTTTTTCCACACATTTTTTTCCCTGTTTTCTCCCCTCCACCCTGTTTATATATATATATATATATATGTATATATATATATATATATATATATACATACACACACACACACACACACACACACACACGTGTTTGTGTGTGTGTGTGTTATATATAAACATATGTACATGCATGCACATACTCTTCACATATAGGTTTGTAACTTTCTATTATTTTCTTCATGCCTCTTAGTAAATATTGTTAAAAGAACATATTCTGTGTTATTTGAAAGGAATTAATTGTCAATCATTGTAATATAATATTCATGTTGCTTTTTTTTAAAAAAAAGAAATCATTGAACAAACATTCACACTTGTTCTTGGTATTTGATTATGTGTTCAAATCTTATTAATGCATCTATTATTTTGAATTATTGAACAAAATCGTTTTAAGTATTTACTTTAAACAATCAACCTGACTGTAGTTTCATGCATATATCTCATACTTGATTGACTAATAGTAGGAGATGCATTCAACAGGAAAAAAATCAATTACTCAAATGAATTCTAACTCACTTTTGCCAACATAGAAAACTTTATATGCAAAATAACTAAAGCAAAATGCAAATAGTAAAAGAACGCTTGGGATTATAGGAGAGTAAAAGTATGTTCTTGGTAAACAGATTGAACTAGTGTTGATGCCTGAAATAAGTTTTTTTGTTTTGCTTTTTTTTTTACTTGAGAAAGCTCAGAACATTGAAGTATCCGATTTCACTTTCCATATATATATTGGGTTGTCCAGACAGTTCATGCCGGTTTATAGTAGCTTACCTTTCGACTTATTTACCATGAAACCACCTCAATTCTGGGAAGAGGGTATTTTCAAGTTAAAGAAAAGATGTGCATTATGCAACAAAATGGTTCATATTTGGTTGCATGTGCAGATAAGGGTACATACCACAGAAAGACATAACAGACTAACCAGGACTGGAGGAGACATGGAGTGGAGAGTCACTGAAGAGGTCACAGGAGTTATGATGAAAGATTTCAAAGGACACTAAAACAAGAACAATAATAAAGCTGAGGTGAAGAATAAGTATATAATGTGTGCATTTAATTAGCAAAAAAAAAGACCATCTCAAAATATAACAATGTGTGTGTGTGTGTGTGTGTTAGTCTTTTATTTGTTTCAGTCATTTGACTGAGACCATGATGGAGTAACGCCAGGACTTATTCTTTCTAAGCCTAGTACTTATTCTATTGTTCTCTTTTGCTGAACTGCTAAGTTACGATGATGTCAGTCAGACGAGGCCTGATGAATGCCAATAGGCATAGCCTTTATATATTTAATTCTCTATATTGAATACTCAATATTTCATATATTCAATAAGACATTCAATACTTCATTTCATTTTACCATTTATATTATATTATATATTATATATTCCATATTCTATATCCCACATTAATTTTACAAGAATATAAATAAAAGATATAAAAACAGAGTTGGAACTCTTTTAAATAATATATTCCTCTATACACAATCACACAAAACCCTTTTGTTATATATTTTTTTTATTTTTATTTTTCATATTTATTTTTATTCACACACGCACGCACACACACACACACACACACACACACACACACACACACACACACATACACACACACAGAGACCTGTGATGCAGTCTGTAGGAGATATACCATATTTTCATTATGCAATGTATTTGAGGTCATATTTTACTGTCAGTGAGTAATACCTTACTTAATTTATCTAAAATTGTCTGTCACAGATTCATGGGCCTCTATTTGATATATAAGTGCGTTTGTGGGAACGGGGGGGGGGGGGGGGGTGAGTGCTTGCATATAATTTATATGGACCTTATGCATGTTGATGCACATGCCTTTTTGGCTTAGTATCATTTCTCACATGAATTTTTGCTTGACTCTTTTTGTTGTTGTCCAATATTTTTTGAGTCTTTAAGTAGATTACTAGCTCCGATCAAAGATCTAATTGCTTATGTTTCAGAATTAATGGGAGTTTATAGAAATTTCTGTAAAATGATTTCTATTTAATATAATTATATTCAGTTTATGTATGTTTCATAATTTTTTTTTTAATCTATATTCTAATTTCATAAAAAATGTACATTATTGATAATTAACTAAATGGTTGGTATACTTTGATGAGAGCATTATATTTACTTTCTCTCTCTACATTTCTTGCTTTTGATAAGTGCGGGGGAACATGAATATTTCGTTTGGGGTTATTAAATTTTTATACATTCTTACTCTTTTATCATTATTACATAGATTTCAAATTGTTTTTGTTGTTACAATTGTTGTTGTTGTTGGCACTCCGTCACTTACGACGTCAAGGGTTCCAGTTGATCCAATCAACGGAACAGCCTGCTCATGAAATTAAGGTGCAAGTGGCTGAGCACTCCACAGACACGTGCAACCTTAACGAAGTTCTCGGGGATATTCAGCATGACACAGTGTGACAAGGCTGGCCCTTTGAAATACAGGTACAACAGAAACAGGAAGGAAGATTGAAAGAAAGTCGTGGTGGAAGAGTACGGCAGGGTTCACCACCATCCCCTGCCGGAGCCTCGTGGAGCTTTAGGTGTTTTCGCTCAATAAACACTCACAAAGCCCGGTCTGGGAATCGAAACCGCGATCCTATGACCGCGAGTTCGCTGCCCTAACTACTGGGCCATCGCACCTCCACTACGTTGTTAGAATATGCTGGCAGTATAATAAGAGCAATGGATAAAAGACCTGGTGTTATTTGTTCCAGCTTTTTCTGAGTTCAAATTTTGGGGGATCAAATTTATCTTTCATCATTTTGAGGGTGATAAAATACAGTGCCACTCAAGAACTGAGGTTTATTCAAATTACAGATATCACTTCGAATTTCTGGTCTTTTGCCTATGTAAAAAATTTTCTGGGCAAGGACTGGTAGGACAGTGAATGCAATAGAAAAATAGCATGCAGTAGTTTTCCTTGCTCTTTATGTTATGGGTTCATTTATCACATAGGTTATAGATATTGATGATAACTATGAGATTGACAAAGAGATGGAGCAGGCAAATCATGAGAGGGAATAGTATGATGTACTAGGGTTTTATAGTGAAGATGATGATTAGGATGATGTATATATTTTTCTGAATACCCTTTGGAATCAACATAACTACATGGATAGTTTGTGCTAGAAATGGCTATTAGAGGAATTCTGATATTTATATCAACATTTCTATCTACGAGCTTAAACAGTAATATATAAGAACATAAAACCGTAAGATTTGGTAAGAAATAAGAATAAATAAAAAGAAAAATAGCAAAAAGAAAAAAGGAATTCCTGAAAATTGTATGCTGAATAAAAGTGTTAATGATATTTTGATACGGAAATAGATATGCGTTTTGGTGCAAGCTTGCATCTCTAAGACTTTGGATTGGAATAGCAGGAGACATATATGGAAAAAGTAAAACAAGAAAAACCATACAATAGCCATCTGCATTTTTTATACACATCTAAAACACAAACTTATTTAAACTGTCAATTTTGCAAATGCTCATTTATCTGGGTATGCATGCCTGCATACATGTGTGTGTGTTTGTGTGTGTGTGCGTGCGTGCGTGCATGTGTGTATGTACTATCATGACAACTTACTGATTGTCCTAAATTATATATATATATATGCTTTTCTGCATCCTTACACTTCATGCAAATTTCCATCAACCAATGCAAATACATAGGCGTAGAAGTGGCTGTGTGCTAAGTAGCTTGCTTACGAACCACATGGTTCCAGGTTCAGTCCCACTGCGTGGCACCTTGGGCAAGTGTTTTCTACTATAGCCTCGGGCTGACCAAAGTCTTGTGAGTGGATTTGGTAGACGGAAACTGAAAGAAGCCCGTCATATATATATATATATATATATATATATATATATATATATATATATATATTATATATTAAATATATATTTTTTTTAACCAAAAAATTTGGTAAAAAATATAGTATCTGTTAACAATTTTAGCAAAAAACTCACAGTTGAGTTTTTGAATATATATATATATATATATATATATAATGTGTGTGTGTGTGTATATGTTTGTGCGTCTGTGTTTGTCCCACCAACAATGCTTGACAACCGATGCTGGTGTGTTTACGTCCCTGTAACTTAGCAGTTCGGCAAAAGAGACCAATGGAATAAGTACTAGGCTTACAAAGAATAAGTCCTGGGGTCGATTTGATCGACTAAAGAACACGCATTCACTCTCTACACTCTGTGAAGAACCTATTGACTCAATTTTCTGATTTTTCCGGAGGCACGCAGGTGTCGATCAATGGTTGAATGACCAAATCCAAGCTTCTATGCTAGTTCCTCAACAGTTCCGATGGAATTTTGTTTCACCAGGGTTTGCAGGACGTCCTCATTGAGCACTACAGATCTTCCAAGACGAGGCTCATCTTCTAGGCTTTAGTTTTCGACTAGGAATTTCTGGAACCACCGTTGACACTGGCTTACGCGTATTGTCCGATCCCCACATACTGCATTAATATTCTTCGCACTTTCCGTTGCATTGTTGTCTTTATTGAACTTATAAAGCAAAATATGCCGAATATGCTCCTTTGTCACTTCCATTATAGCTTTGGGAAAATAACTGTTAAAATCGAACTGCGCTCTTCAAAACTTGCACAAAGAATAAGGACAAGGTAACATTACTACCTGCTTTTATAGCAAGTTGATGTAGGTAGTTTATCCTGTACCTCTCCAACTTCTAGTTCATGCAATTGAAAAGACTGTATTATTTATGGAATGATCTAATACAATAAGAAAATCATGATCCTGACTCTCTGTAAATACGCGCACGCACACGCGCACACACGCACACACAAACACACACACATATACACATACAGACAGACTGATAGATAGACAGCGGAAGTGAGCTAGAGCGTTAAAACTTAGTGCACATGCACAACAGCGTTCAATGTCAATCTGTGAAAAGCGGCTTCACTCTGTGCTTTAGCATCGTTACTATGGCAACAGTCTGGATATTTGTGGATCAGACCGCGTATTACATAATATTACGTAATTCTACATTATTGCGTAACCATGCCATTTTATAAAACAATTTCATTCATCACTTGGTGAAATTGCGCTTGGATATGGTGTTCAATAAACCACTTAAGATAGAATATGCCAGAAGTGAACGACCTGGATATCTTAAGGTTAGAAGGAAATGTCCAAAAGTAGCAAGTCCAAGAAGCCACGTTTGTCTCTAACAACTCAGTAGATAAAAAATGACTTGAAAGATATTCCAGTTGAGACGGCCAAGAAGAATTTCTTGAAGGCAGAAATACCATATAGCATCGATGGTACTAAAACTTACTGCTATGAAGCTGATAGCCAAGAGAACCAAGGAGAGACAATGATGCAAAGGAAATACCAACACTAGTATTTCCGTTGCTTCATTGTTATGGGATGCAGATGAAAAGTTGACTCAAGAATGTTGATAACCTTTGGGCATCAGTGATGATGAATTATACAAAAGTTAATGACTTTTTACTGGATTTTAAATTGTATTTAATAATCTTTTGTTATAAATAGTCAATTTCATAATTGTGCTTGACCTTAAATGTGCTTCATTTTGTTTAGTTTTCTTTAATGATTTATTTGATATATTTTAGTATAAAGTCACGAATATATCGACCATTCCATAATTATATTCGTAATTTCTTTCCTTAATAGATACATTCAACGTGGTTACACATTGGCCTAATTTCACTGATAACAGTCTAGGTGTTGTTTACTTTAAAGTCTCTTGAAGTACCAATTTACGGGTACTTCTGTGAAGTACTGTACTAAATTTTCTTTGCAGACTATAAAGCATGAATTATACACGAGTACATAAATGTTATGTTTGGATGTGTGTTTATGCGTATGCGTGTGTGTTGATATCCGATGGGCCCCGATTATACAGAATAAAACAACTCACAGTAATATACAGAGAATTAATTTCTTTAAATGAAAATTTTGTATAGTAAAACAAGTTTTATCAGATATTTTGGTTGATGCTAAAAACTAAAAGAAGTTTTAAAATACGTCTTTATGAAGCATTATGATCAATATCTCCTAAGCCATTTAATAAAAATTTCTACTATCAAATTCACTGGCGTGTAATTTGGCCCATGCATCTTTTTTGTGTGGTGGTGTTGGTGGTGGTGGTGGTGGTGGTGGGCTTGTCTTTTTTGAAATTGACTCGAGAGTTTCTCTGTGCAATCTGCTCCTCATAATATAAAACTCTTTCCCGTTGAACTATTTGTAGAAAGAATTTCCAGGTTCCGTCTGCAGTCTGCTCTGTGTAGTTTCTCTGTACCTGTTCATATTTGCCATTCAAGAAAATGATAATAAGCATTTCCAATGTCTTATGAAAGAAACGTAGAAGATCTTTCTGTGAACATAGTTGTCTTACAATTAACCAATTGATAATTTGTTGAAGTCCAGGTGGAAGATAATCAGAAAAAATGATTTCAGTCTCTTTTTTATTCTTTTTGATATCCAAGAATTAAATTGTTTGAAACTGAAAATAATCAACGGTTAATGAGGCATGTGTTATCTTGAAACGCTAGTTTCCTCCTTATTGTGTATTTCCTTCTACCTGTAAAATTTCATGCCCTAGAAAGAATATATTTTCTAATAGATCTCGAAGTGATATCCAAGAATATTTCAGTATCTTGTTCATATAGTTTAACTATTACCAGGAGGTGATATAATATTACGTCACCATCGGTATATCAATGAATAATACATTAAATTGTTGAAATATCCACAATGTTTTATATCTTGTTAGTAGTTAAATATTAACAGTTTGTATAAAATATATGTACTTAGTAATAAACATAAATTACTTCAATCATATATTTGCTTCAAACGATTGCACATACACGGAAAATTTTAGCTTGCAAAGCAACATTTACGTCGTTGTTATATTGCTGAAAAATTCTAAAAGATAGGCAAAAATGCCCGATGATTTTATTAAGTAAACCTGATGGTGAGGCCTGTTAGAAGCCCACAAGACAAAAAGCATCCCTGCCAAGAATACAGATAAATTGATCATATTATTAATGCCTACCAGGTAATAGCATAAAATGACATTGAAATAATCGTTCACAGAACGAGCGTGCTGCATGACCTCATCGGGAATACTAAACCATTAGTTCCCTTAAAACATCGATTTTGGTGAAGAAAACTCCAATGTGAAACTTGAGAATTGTTCAGTTTTTGGTTGTCACAAGAAAAGCTGAGGCCCAGGAGGAAAGCTGAATAACTGATAGATTGAAAACTGAACGCAAACTCGTACGCATTGCATTTGCTATGCTGAATTCGGCGCATAGAAAAATCTCAGTCATAAACGTGTAATAGACCTTCAAAAAACTGGTCGTTGTTGGTGCAGCCTTTAGAGTATAGCTTGCAAATGCGACGACGAAGTACTGCCGCTTTTAAAGTTTCCTCGCTGATGGTGGAGAGCTGGGTGGCACACCGTAAATACAGCACAGGCAAAGCAGTCGCGATTTTTCATTTACTTATGCAGTTGTGTCCTCTGTTGCTGCTGCTTTTAAGAAACGCTATCTTTGACTTAGGCCTGAGCGTAATGTATATGATCGTGTATATATATATATATATATATATATATATTAATCTGCCAGACAATAGATGGTATGAGTTACTTACCTCCACCTTGTAAACATAAGGCAATTGTTGTCTCTCGTTGTCATCACAATGTTATTCATAGTTATTTTATTTTAATTATACACTTACTCAGCATGACTCAAACGTGTGAACGTCGAGCCAGTAGTGATAGTGTAAACAAAAAACTATATATTGTTAAGTTGGAAACCAAGGTGGAAAATGTGAGAAACTGATAAATATTACAGGTTCACATTCGTTTAATCATTCTTGTGTTGTGAAAATGTTAAAAGAGAAACAGTACATCATTATGTCATATCTTAAAGGTTCTGCACCAAGTATATTCCATGATAATTAATATGAAACTAAAGTTAATGATGGGAGAAATAGAAAAACGTCTGAGTGTTGTGGATGGAGAAGCCATATGTCATGTGACAATAAAAATCTATTAAATTCATGCGAAGCCGCGAGTTGAAGATTTAAAGGTAAATGTGATGATAATATTTGTGGAGAAACTATTATTATTATTGAGTGAGAGAGTAGTGCATGCAATCAAAGTGACACTGGGGTAAAATATAAGCCCAGTATAATCATCATGACTACCTATCTGATAAGGGTACACCAAGCACATGCACTACAACCATATGTGCGCGATATGGCGATCTCATATCAAGATAAACAGCGCATGACCTTGCAGGTGGGGCCCAGTAAAAATGGTCTTCAATTGGAGTAGCTCATACCGCTCAAAAGATCTCTGAATAAGGCTTATTTAAGGATGTTGAACAAAACATCCATGTTTCCAGAGGTGAATTATTCAAACTCCAAAGAAATTCCTCTCAGCACATGGCTATGATGCTCCCCCAACAACTTCTGCTTGTGATCAGAGATGCACATGTTGTCAGCCACCAAGGGACGTGCTCACTTGGTTATGGTCAAACAACTGTCAAACCAATTCGAGGTATTGAGCAGAATATTTGTTGTAGACCATCTTTTATACCAAGACAAAACATATTCATGATAACACTTCCAATCATTTAAGTTGAGAAGCCATGAGGGCCAGTGCCTTGCTCTGCATTATTATTATTATTATTATTATTATTATTATTATTATTATTATTATTATAATTTATTATTATTTTCCTTCTTTCAATTTTGTTTCCATTTCTTGCCGTGTGTATTGCCAATACATAGGGCAAAGAAACTCGCTATGTATATTGGTAGGCTATTAAAATAAACACACCAAATTGCTAATTTACAATGTCAAGTTATGTAATAGAAAAAAGAGAAGAATGAAAGAACGAAAGAAAGAAAGAATCAAAGAATAAGAAATAGAAAAAAATAAAGGGGAAAAAAAAGAAAGAAAATTCACAGCGACAATGCTCTTCTCAACACGTGTGACTTACCAGATAAAATGTGTGACTGGAGAGGAAATAAAGATAATAAGATATTTGGTGCCTATTATAGAAAGGATTATTATGAAAGGTGATGAGCTGGCAGAATTGTTAGTACGCTGGGCGAAATGCGTAGCGGTGTTTTTCCCGTCGCTACGCTCCGAGTTCAAATTCTGCGAAGTTGACTTTGCCTTTCATCCTTTCGGGGTCGACAAAATAAGTACCAGTGAAAAACTAGTGTCGATGTGGTCGACTATTCTCCTCCCCCATATTTCAGGCCTTGTGCCTATAGCAGAAAAGTTTATTATTATGAAAGGCGGTGTGCTGGCAGAATCGTTAGCCCGCTGAGCAAAATGGTTAGCGGGATTTCGTCCATCTTTACGTTTTGAGTTCAAATTCCGCTGAGGTCGTCTTTGCCTTTCATCCATTCGGGGTCGATAAATTAAATACCAGTGAAACACTGGGGTCAATGCAATCGACTAGTACTCTTTCGCCAAATTTCATGCCTTGTGCCTATAATAGAAAAGATAATTATTATTATTATTATTATTATTATTATTATTATTATTATTATTATTATTATTATAAAGGCTGCGAGCTGGCAGAATCGTTAGCACGCTGGACAGAATGTTTAGCGGTATTTCGCCCAGCGCTACGTTCTGAGTTCAAATTCCCCGAGGTCATCCTTGCCTTTCATCCTTTCGGCGTCGATAAATTAAGTACCAGTGAAACACGGGGTTCGATGTAATCGACTTAATCCCCTCCCACAAGCTGCTCTTGTGGCAAAAATTTTAAATCATTATTATTGGTGCGGAGCTGGGCAAAATATTTAGCAGTATTTCGTCCGTCGTTATATACTGAGTTCAAAGTCCGTTGCAATTGACTATCGACTATCCCCTCCCCCAAATTTCAGGCCTTGCGCCTATTGTAATAAGGAGTATTATTATTATCATTGTCTTCTTTTTTCAATTTTGTCTCCATTTCTTGCCGAGTGTCTTCCCAACACCTAGGGCAAAGAGACTCAATTATTATTATCATAACTATTAGGCAGTTCTTCTTCTCCTCCCCCATCCTCATTATGCTATTAAGATGATGTTCCATGCTATTGAGTAATATAGTGAAGTTAAAAAATACTGTATGCAGAGTTTAGTACTGATAACTTATAACTTTTAGACTTATAAACCCAAAGAAGTTATCCTTTTAAAAAGTAGTTGAGCATCATCGTATGTAAATAAGTGTGTGTGCGTGTGTTTGTGTGTGTGTGTCTTCATGTATTCATATGCAAATGAGTTATTTTTGTCAAAATACGAAAAAGCATATCTTGCAATATAGTTTTGTATTACAACCTGTCAATCCCATCATCATGCAAAGCAGCAAAATTCTATATATATGCACAGATACACATGCATATATATACATAATAATAATAATAATAAATGAAAATAATAAAGTAAGAATGAAGAAGATCAATAATTTATAATCAGAATATTTGTAATCAGAACTCCCCTGAACCTAGCAGAATCTCTAAGAGAAGAGATAGGCATAGCTCAGCTAACATAGTACAGTAGAATGGACATGAATTCTAAAGCAATGAGAAAATTTGACAGTGAGCAGATGGCAAGCCATGCAGAAAGTGAGATAAACTCAGGGACATAAGGGACACTGTTAGCAATTGATCTACTAGCTAAGATCTTAGATGTCAGAATTATATCTGACCAGCAGAGATAGCATGCATTATTTAGTGAGACAGCCACATACAAATATACAAAGATTGTGCAAGCTGACGCAAATATAATATCAACTAATCAATGAATAGAGAGCATGATGCTATCCTAGCGTTCAGTGGCAGTACTTTGTATCGGCCCACCCATCTACGTACAAAAGGAACAGTAGCGGAATGGCTTCTGTTAATGGATACAACTGTCAAAATGTGTTTTGTAAAATATATCAGTCCCGCCCATACTCTTATTTTCACCTTTCTTTAAAATCTCACTTGCTGATTCTACGGGGAATTCTTTATTTGTAGAATATCTTTGCTGTGGATCGATTCTGAACAATGAAGGAAGAAAATGCAGTTTTTATTTTGTTAAGAACATGATCAGAATTTTACACTAGATTTAAGAAGCTGGCAAACTGTGATATGACTGTTTCGATTATTAGTCAGAAAAATGTTATATCATTTTTATGATTAATACCTTTGTCACATTACAAAATTCCTGGGAATAGATTCTGATGAATATTATTATTTCGAAAATAGGTAGTATGGTAAAGTTTACTTCACTAACTTAAAGCTGAAAGTGATCACAGATACCTGAGTAGAGATTCTGGTCGAATATTTGGTCGTTCTGAGTCCTGTTACTTGTGTCAGTACTACATGCGATTCTCTTGAACTCAGGTCTTTACTGCGAAAGAACAATAGCGAGGAAAGAAATTATTTAATAGGAAATAAATGAAAGAGAAAATTACAGATACGTTTTCTGCAAAGTCAGGACACAGCTCAATGTCACTCAGATCTCGACCAAGAAAACCTCTCTGCACATTTGTACTATCGTCAGTCACAGCCTTTGCAGAATTTGCTCATCAAAAGAAAAAGAAAGCATCATGATTATACCAGTTCCCGGGTTTAGAGTACTTACTTGAGCAAAATCATCTGTATGTTTGTATATTTGTATTCACTCATGATTATGCAGACCCCCAAAATAAATATATACACGCGTATCGATATAGGTGATTGCTGCCACTACTCGTTTAAACCTTGGCTAATTCTGATTGAGCGAATTTTTTCACACGCATACATACATACACACACAAACAGTGCAGGTGGCACGAGAAAAGCACCCAGTCTACGTTGTAGAGTGGTTGGCGTTAGGAAGAGCATCCTGCTGTTGAAATATTGCTAAAACAAATGTTAGAGCTCGATGCAGTCCTTGGACATATTGGATTCTGTCAAACTGTCCAAACTATACCAGCATGGAACACGGACTTATTATTATTATTATATTATTATTATGTATAAGGTTTTGGGAAGAGCGGACTACATCAAGATTGAAACTTAAGAATTAGATTCGGGGAAAAACAAAGCCTTAACAACAAAATGTAACCACTGTACATAATAAAACGGAAATGTGATTAAGATTGATTTTAGCTGTTCTGATGAAGATAAAGTGGGCTTATGTATATAATAGATTTTAAAAGTCATAACACTGTCCTAATGGGAGGGAAGATCATGAATAGTGAATGAATTTATTCTGGAAAAACTGTATCATTGATGAAAAAAACTGTTAATAGTGATGGTAGTATTGACATAGAACCAAGACGAGTCATAGTTTTGTCAAACACCTCTCATTTAACTTCATTATCCATAGCGTCAGAAATGCTACGAAATCATCACTCTTATAACCACCACCTCCATCACTACCACCACCACCACCACCACTTCTGCTCCTTCTTTTCTTTGTTAGCCTCATCTTCCTTGTCACTGTCAGTGGCAGCAGTATCAGCATTGTTCTCGTGATCAACATCATTATTGCATATTGCTGTGATGACTGTACTGTAAAGATGATCTTCATACATCATCGTCACCTTCTTCATCATCTAGATCACCGTCGTTATCACGAGGAAAGAAGTGTTTCTCACACCTTTTATTGAACATTCTGTTTGGAAATGTAAACAGCTCACACACACACACACACACACACACACATGTATGTATATATATACACACATGTGTATATATATATATATATATATATATATATGTATTTATATAAGTATATATATATATATATATATATATATATATATATATATATATATATATATATATATATATATATATGTACTTATATAAGTATATATGTATATCTATATACGAACACATCAATATCCATGTCTCTCCCCTTCTTTTCTACAGACGTTTGTATGTACATATCCATGCGTGTATATATATATATATATATATATATATATATATATATATATATATATATATATATAAATATTTATATTTATGTATTTATTTATTTATTTATTTATGTGGTTCAGCCAAGTGGCTGCGGTCATGCTGGTGCACCCCCGTGATTTTCACGTTCCTTGCATGGCTCTTCTCCCCCACCTGACATGGTCCAATCAAAAATATTGATGGCACATCTGGTGTATAAGAGATTTGACATAGCTGCCCTAAACTGCGTCTCATTACGAGCAATTTGGTTCGTCTGGTATCGTGGAGAGGAAAGTGTCAAGTTTTGTCTTGAAGACCTCCGCAAACATGTCTTGCATGTCTCTCAAATGTTTTGGCAGGGCATTGAAGAGCTGATGTCCTCTGAAACCGAGGCTGCTGCAGTATCTCGTTCTTATGTGAGATGCAGTGGACGGTACCTTTGGCTTCATGCAGTGGCGACCCGTGCGGGCATTCCTGTAGTACTTGATGCCAAAGTTTGGCACCAGTCCTTCCAGTATATTCCATATGTATATTTTTACATATCCCTCCCGCCTGCGCTCCAGGGAGTAGAGACATAGTGCCTTCAGTCGCTCCCCGTAGTTCATCTGTTGGACTGTGGCGATCTTTTTTGTATAGTGCCGCTGAATTGCTTCGAGTTCTGCTGTCCGCTTAACACTGTGTGGTGACCACAACAGAGAGCAATAGTCTAGGCGGCTCACAACAAATGTCTTCCACACAGTCAATATGACTTTTAGATCCCTTGTACGAATTTCCTCAGTATGTAGGTATATATATATATATATATATATATACAAGAAATGAGGGCAGGGAATCGTCAATTAATAATAGAATTAACAATTAACAATTTTGCCAAGTAGTTCAGTATGAAATAAACCTTTATCGGTAAGACCATTTATCAACATAAATATAAGGGATTAGCAATTGAGTTGCTTCTCCAACATACTGAAAATTCAGAAACAGCAGTCAAAGAACTACTGATTCTAAACTACAAATTTTTCTCTAATATTTGGGCTGAAGATTGGAATAGTGAAGTTTTCGTTCGCTTAACCATGAAACGATTCGTACCCAATTAACTAAAGGCTTGTTTTGTTTGTGCTTTTCCCTCCGGTTTTTTGTTCTATGTGTGCCATAAATATCGCCATCCATTTTAGAGAAAAATTTGTAGTTTAGAATCAGTAGTTTTTTGACTGCTGTTTCTGAATTTTCAGTATGTTGGAGAAGCAACTCAATTGCTAATCCCTTATATTTATGATGATATATATATATATATATATATATATATATATATATATATATATAGGTATTTATGGGTATCAGCCAAGTGGCTGTGGTGATGCTGGAGCACCACCGTGATTTTCTGTCTTTATGCTTTTCT